>NC_051155.1:33115788-33236391 GCF_013339745.2 Dermacentor silvarum
GAATAACACCAGTTTGGAGATGTGCGCCATCAAACTCTCCGTAAAAGTTCACTATTGTTCCACTTACATTGTCAAGAAGACACTCTTTTATGCACTGAAGGACAACAGTAACTGGAACTTCACCCAGTAACTTTATCCCACACATTCGGAAGTAAGATATTGAAGCTGTATTCATCCTCAGCGGCAACAATGCGAAAATTGAAATGTGTGCAGTAAAGTAATTAAATAAGAAATTTATTTCGAAATCCTCGTTAATTAGGTGAATTTGTCGTTTGATTTCTAGTTTTAATAACAACCACCTCTTCAAATTATACGGCTCAAGGACAATAATTATGGTATTTGCCCTAGGCGATTTTCAAAAATCACATAAAACGTAAAGACGACCGTCCCTATATAGCAAACATTATTATCAGGCATGCTTCCTGTACTCACAAGAAAGGGTGTTTTAGTTTTGCCCTTGACCAGGCATTTACGAGTGCATGGGCTGCCTTCTTCCGACTGCCTACGCTGGCTGGGTCGGTCAGTCACATATTTAAAATAGACGCTTTAGCTGCGATTCTAAATATCTAGTAGGGCCCAGATATACTGCTGGCGTAAGCCCATAGCGAAATGAACAAACAACCATTTTTTAACTCCATAATTTTTTAAGTCATGTTCATATGTAGAGGTCGTAACCATGGGCGCTATAGCCTAAAGGTATTCTAAACTGTTTCTATCCCATTTCTGCAATCAGCCCTACAAGATTGGACAAAATTATTTCGGACTACTCCCACTTCGCCTCTATGTTACGCGACGTTACGAAATCCACGAATACCCCCATCTGATATTGTTACGTGTGGAAGGACACAGACGAAAGAGGCTATTTACAGGCTATTTACACTGGAGCCAGACAGCCAGGCCCACAATCGCTCGCACCAAGAGCACAGACACACTTCATCGTCTTTCGCGCGGCGGCTCGTCTCTTCAACATCTTTCGATGCTATCGTAATACTACCCCCCCGGCGGCAAAAGCGCCGTCACGGTGCTGTTGAATATCCAAGGTGCTTGGAGAGGTGTAGGGTTTGAGCCGGGCGACGTGGACAATATCACTGGTTGTCACAGCGGAGGACGTAGTGGGCGTGGCTAGAACGATTTCGTAGGTGACATCGGTCACTTGGCGGAGCACGCGATATGGGCCTGTGTAACAGGAGAGCAGTTTTTCACAAAGGCCAACTTTACGCGATGGTGTCCAAAGCAACACGAGGGTGCCGGGCGCAAAATGCACATCACGGTGACGGAGGTCGTAGCGTTGTTTCTGTTTTTCTTGAGACACTTGCAGACGAGCACGCGCAAGTTGGCGAGCATGTCAGCACGGGCGATTGCATCACGGGCATAATCGCTAGTTGAAGCTATGGGGAACGGAATCACAGTGTCTAGTGGTAGCGTCGGTTCTCGGCCATACAAGAGGTAAAACGGGGAAAAGCCAGCAGTTTTGAGACGGGAAGAGTTGTACGCAAAGGTAATGTCAGGTAGAGCCAGGTCCCAGTCACGGTGGTCGGCGGAAACGTACTTCGATAGCATGTCTGTAAGCGTGCGGTTCAAACACTCAGTGAGGCCATTCGTTTGTGGGTGGTAGGAGGTGGTAATTTTGTGCTGTCTTGAGCAGGCACGCATGATGTCGTCAATGACTTTGGACAAGAACGTATGGCCACGGTCGGTGAGCATTTAACGCGGAGCACCATGCATCAAAATGATATCGTGTAGGAGGAAGTCCGCGACGTCAGTAGCGCAACTGGTCGGAAGAGCGCGTGTTACGGCGCAGCGGGTCGCGTAGTCCGCAGCGACGGCTATCCACTTGTTTCCTGATGTAGATTCCGGAAAGGGGCCGAGAAGGTCTAAGCCAACACGATGGAAGCGCTCGGCCGGGATGTCGAGCGGCTGCAGGTAACCAGCGGGGAGCTGGGAAGGCTTCTTGCGTCGTTGGCAAAGTTCACAAGCGGCGACGTAACGCCGTACGAAACGGGCAAGGCCCGGCCAGAAAAAACGGCGACGTACTCGGTCATAGGTTCGAGAGACGCCGAGGTGTCCTGCCGTTGGGGCGTCGTGAAGCTCTTCTAGAACGGTTGAGCGGAGGTGTGTAGGGACTACAAGTAGGAACTCGGAGCCGGATGAAGGTTACGACGGTATAGAGTACCGTCGCGGAGTACGAAGAGGCATAGAGTAGTATCGGCTGGAGAGTGTTCCAAACGGTCGATGAGTGCTCTGGTGTAGGCATCACGACGTTGCTCGTCGGCGAAATGAAGGAGCTAGGATACTGAAAAAACGGAAGCAGCACTGTCAGTATTGGAGGAGTCAGAGTCGTCAACAGGGTAACGCGACAAGCTGTCAGCGTCTTGGTGCAGGCGGCCAGATTTGTACACCACGGAATATGAACATTCTTGTAGCCTCAAAGCCCATCGACCAAGCCGGCCTGTAGGATCTTTTAGCGATGAGTGCCAGCAGAGAGCATGATGGTCAGCGACGACGGAGATAGGGTGACCGTAAAGGTAAGGGCGGAACTTCGCAACTGCCCAGACAACAGCACGGCATTCTTTTTCCGTAATGGAATAATTGCGCTCCGATGGTGATAGAAGGCGGCTTGCGTAAGCAATAACGCGATCCTGGCCACGCTGACGCTGGGCTAAGACGGCACCTACACCATGATCGCTGGCATCTGTACGCAATTCTGTAGGGGCATCAGGGTCGAAGTGGGCGAGAATGGGCGGTGAGGTGAGAAGAGTGACGAGACGAGAGAAGGCGGTGGCTTCTGAAGTACCCCACGAAAATTGTACACCTTTCTTCAGAAGATTAGTGAGGGGTCTAGCAATTGCCGCGAAATCCTGGACAAAACGACGAAAGTACGAGCATAGCCCAACAAAACTGCGAACGTCTGCGGCTGTCTTCGGAACCGGAAAGTCTCGGACGGTGCGAGTGTTGTCGGGATCAGGCTGCACTCCGGAAGCGTCGACGAGATGGCCCAGAACAGTAATTTGGCGGCGGCCAAAACGACATTTGGACGAGTTGAGTTGCAGCTTCGCCTTTCGAAATACATCAAGTATAGCTGTTAGACGCTCAAGGTGAGAGTCGAACATTGGCGAGAAGACGATGACGTCGTCGTGGTGACAGAGACATGTGGACCATTTAAAACCTTGGAGCAAGGAGTCCATCATACGCTCAAAGGTGGCCGGGGCATTGCATAACCCAAACGGCATTACTTTAAATTGGTATAAGCCATCAGGTGTTACGAACGCGGTTTTTTTCTCTGTCCATGTCGTCGACAGCAATCTGCCAGTATCCAGAGCGAAGATCAATAGAAGAGAAATAGCTGGAACCGTGAAGGCAGTCAAGGGCGTCGTCGATACGTGGGAGCGGGTAGACGTCCTTCTTAGTAATTTTGTTCAAATGGTGGAAGTCTACACAGAAGCGCCACGTGCCGTCCTTCTTAACCAACACCACAGGTGACGCCCAGGGACTCGAAGAAGGCTCAATGATGTCTTTATCTAGCATTTTGGTCACTTCATTTTGAATTACTGGGCGTTCCGACGCAGAAACGCGATATGGTCGTCGGTGAATAGGCGTAGCCTCGGCAGTAGGAATTCGATGCTTGACCGCGAGCGTCTGGCCTAAAGGGCGATCGTCGAAGTCGAAAATATCTCTGTAGGCCGATAACACTTTGGAAAGGTCTTCAGCCTGAGCAGAGGACAGGTCCACCGCAACCATTTTCTTTATGTTGGGATCGGCGCCCGAGGCTGGCGCGAGGGGCACGCCAAGCTCGGAAGAACCATCGGTTGACAAAGCTGCCACTTGATGGTCGCCGAGGCAGTCAACGTTGGCAAGGCAAATACCTTGCAGGAGAATTTGTTTTGCCAATCCAAAGTTGAAGATAGGCATGCGAGTGCAGTTATTAGTAATAGTAACAATACTGTGAGGCACGGTGACGTCATACAGTAGTGGAATGTCGGGCAGAGGAGTGACGAGGTACTCGCCATCAGGAACAGGTGGGGAAGACAACAGTTCAATATAGGCTATTGACTTTGGTGGTAGGCGAATAAAGCCTTTGGGGCGTAAGCGGCACTGGGTTTCATCAGGAGGTTCTGCGAGAATCGGCAACTCAAGGCGAAGGGTACTGGCAGAGCAGTCAATAAGAGCAGAATGTGCAGAAAGAAAATCGAGTCCGAGAATTAGGTCGTGGGGGCAATGAGCAAACACGGTGAAGAGGACAGGAGTGTGGCGGCCGGCGATGCTGACACGTGCCGTACACATGCCGACGATACGGACAGTACCGCCATCCGCGACGCGGACGACGCGTGCCGACGCTGGGGTGAGGAGCTTTCTGAGTCGTCGTCGGATGGCAGCATTCATAATTGAAATATGGGCCCCTGTATCGATCAATGTAGTGACAGGATAGCCGTCGACGTCAACGTCAAGAAGGTTTTGGTTCGTAGGCAACGTGAGCAGAGGATTTGAGGGCAGGGTCGACAACGCAGCTTCACCTCCAGAAGCTGCAGTGCCTAGTTTCCCGGCGGCATCCCGGAGGCGATAGGCGGCGACGAAAATCGACGGGTTTGGGGCGAACGAGACTGGTGGCGTCGAGGTGAGGGCGAGCGGCTGTAGCGAAGGTTCGGAGCAGGGGCATCAGCGACAGTGGGTTCATGGCGGGAGGCATAGGAAACAGAAGGTCCAAAGGTGCGGGGATAAGTGGCGGCGTATGTCCGAGGAGGAGGTGGCCATCGGTTGCGGCAGTGACGAGAGACGTGGCCGATGCGACAGCAGTGGAAGCAGATCGGCCTGTCATCAGGGGTACGCCAATCGGACGGGTTGCGGCGAGATGTGGCAGAAAAGGGCTGCCGAGGGCCAGGAGGGCCACTTGAGAACTGGGGAACGCTAGGTTAAGACGTTGAACACACGGAGTTCAGACCCATGTTCTCAAATTCCTGTCTCACGACGGCCTGAATCATCGCAATCGTGGTAGCTGGCGGATCAGGAGGCGTCGCGGAGAAAGCTGAGGAACAGGCGGCCTCGAGCTCGCGACGAACAATACGGGTTGCATTGTCACAGGTGGTGGCCAGACGCGGTCGACCCTCACATGTCGATGTAGCAGCAGTGTTGGGTAGCCGCGTGATGTGGGGTGTGATACGGCGGCTTTTAGCGTGTTCAAGGCGAGGGCATTCTGTTATGATGGCGTCGACAGTCGAGACGTTGCCGAAAACAAGCAAATTGAAAGCGTCGTCGGCAATGCCTTTTAGCACATGGGCCACTTTATCTGCTTCGGACATAGTATCGTCAGCTTTGCGGCATAGAGCCAATACGTCGAGGATGTAGGAAACATACGGCTCTGTAGAGGTCTGAACACAAGACGCAAGAGCCTTTCTCGCGGCAACCTTGCGCCCAAGAGGGTCGCCGAACAGTTCCCGAAGCTGTTCTTTGAAAGTGTCCCAACTGGTGATCTCGTCGTCATGCGTTTGGTGCCACACGCGGGGGGTGCCGCCGAGATAAAAGATGACATTGGCGAGCATAATCGTAGGGTCCCACCTGTTATTAGCACTGGCGTGTTCATAGAGTTTGATCCATTCGTCAACATCCTGTCCCTCCAGGCCAGAGAACATACCATGGTCGCGATGTTGGGCAACCGTGACGATAGGCGTAGTCGGCCGAGCCGAAGCCGTTGCAGAGGCGGTCTCGTCACCGGGGGGCATGGTGACAAGCTCGATGTACCGACCACTTCGGAGTTCCGTGGTGAGGACGGGGATCGCTAACCACCACCAGAATGTTACGTGTGGAAGGACACAGAAGAAAGAGGCTATTTACAGGCTATTTACACTGGAGCCAGAAAGCCAGGCCCACAATCGCTCGCACCAAGAGCACAGACACACTTCATTGTCTTTCGCACAGTGGCTCGTCTCTTCAACATCTTTTGATGCTATCGTAATAATATGACATATACAGATTGATTATTCATGACAAGGCAGCACAACAGATACCTTATCATTTGCGATTCCTCCCTTTTTCGCCATTAATCAACCGCTCTTGGCCAAAGATTTCTGGCTGTGCCCACTTCGCCTTTCTTACCATGCGACGTCACAAAACCCCGAAAAGACACCTTATTCAAATGAAGATTACGCATTAGACACGCCTTCATTTGCCTGGCAATATATTTTTTTTCGGAATAGCCGTTCCGAAAGGAATAGATGGTGTCGGCCCACCGGTCTCTCTGACACTGGCTTCTCGGAGCTGCTGGGGAGAACAAATTTATTTCCCTATAATAAAATTTTTAATAGCAGTGCGGTGCTGTCGAGGCCTTTCTATGCGTATACGACATCGCTATGCGAACTCTTCTTCTCTAAAGATCGATTCTAGCGGCATGTCTAACGTTCCGTTGCACGCCGCCGCGATTTTCGACCAGCCACCGGAAGCTAAGCAAGCGGAAGCAGGCCAATTTGCAGACGCCGGCACCACCCTCCTCAACCAGTTATTTACTTTCACTGCGCTAGTTCAGCCCCAATGAAGCCCTCTCCACTTCTGTGTGCTCCTCACCTACTGTTAACCAAATAGATGAGAAGAACCTGATAAGGTACAGGCAATACTATTCGATTTGAAAGCAAATAAATGTGATCTCCTATATGCACGAGGATATATGAGCGTATAATCGGGCTGTTCAAACAACCCTGTGGGTCACCGCGCGATGCCTGCTTCGGAGGTTGCGCAAATTTCGAAATAAAACAGATTCGAATAGTTTTACATTATAGGATTGAATAAATAGCACATGTAAAGCCGCCTTCGCGATCAATAATTTAAATCACATTCGTACTTATTTTATCTCGACAACAAGAGGACGCGATTGATTCTGGTCAAACTAGAAGCTTCTTTTTTCTTCATGTCGCATTGGTGAGATTAAAACATACGAGACGTGATAATAGGGGCGTCTCACAATTCATGCCACATTTGCAGTAAAGCATAAGGAGCCGTTCTACAACTGCTCCGCAAGCAGCGCTTTGCTTGGGCAGGTAGCGATGACGCGATGCAGTGCGCATTTTGCAGTACAGAGTGTGGAGGGGCGAACAAACGGTAAAACGTCGCTCTGAATGTTACGCTGCAGAAGGTATCGCGGGAACAGTGCCCGCGAAAGTAAACTTTTGTACCGCTAACTTGAGTTTGGCAAAATTCGAGCATGTGTGCAGGACAATATTATAAAGCCAGGTGCCGAACTTTATTATTATTAAAGACTATTTCAAAGAGTTAGTCATTTTCAAATGTTGAAGTAACTAGGGTTAGTAAAGAAACTATCGTTCTAAAATTTTAAAAAATTACAAATGTTCTGCATAACCTATTAGAAAGTATGCAACTGTACAGCCGCTTTGTTAGATTTCCGCAGTCTTTATTTTTAAAAGAATGCATAATTGGCTTCATCAGTACTTCAACTTCAACTTTGTCGCGAAAATTTTAAATTCTAATCTAAAAAATTGTGGAATCCGAAAAATTGAGACCACAGCTGCATTCTGCATAAACTTCTACCGCACTAAGCATCCATGATCCTACGGATAAGTGTTCCGTTTCTTATACAAGAACAATACTTTTTGCAATCACGAACGTTCTTGAAAAAAAAAAACGGAAACTAAGAAAAATGATTCTGAAAGGTCTGAAATGTGTCATCTTATTCAAACTGTATATATTGTAACTATAACTATCCTGCAGCATACGTTGGGCCTTCTTGTTCAGTTCTGCTTTATTCTGTGGCAATAGTTCTGCTTTATTCTGTGTGCGTTTATTCTGTGGCAAGCTTTCTCTTTTTCCGAGCCACTTTTGTGCTGTCAGATGCCCTGACTTTTGCCCGTGACAAGCACTGCCTGGTACTGGTGCTTTCAAACACTGCCTGGAAAAACTTGCTAAGTGATCACGTAACCTGCGCATAGGAAAGCCAAACAAGGTCTACCAAAGCGGAGCTTCGGTTCGAGTGGAATGAGCATTAAGAGAAATGGTGCGAAATGGGCGCTGGGCGAAGTGGCGCGAGAAAGTTGCCGCGGCTAAAAAAATTAAAATAAAGTCACCAGCACTTTCCCTGTCGAGAAAATGGGGGTAAGCGATTCTTGTGTGTGTACCTGACCTACTACTTTCCCGTAGCTACGAGGCGTGCACCACAGTTGTAGGGTTCCTGGGGGGCAGAACGACGCTGTCGCAGGCGTTCCGCTTCGTTTGCCCTAAACTCAAGGTCGGCGGCTCTTCGCTGACGTTTGGCCTAAACGTCGCGGTCCCGCAATTTGGAGTCCGCGTCACCTCACTAACGTTTCGCCTGGGCATCGGCAGCCCTCACGCTAAAATCGGCATGTCGACGACGAGCCCTTTCGCGAGCGAGTTCGCGACGCCACTGCTCAAACGCCGCCTGCTCCTCGGCGGGACGCACAACGTGAGCCTTCCCATCCGCGCGCCGAAACTGATCTGAGGTGAGGGAAGCCCGGCGGAGCGCGTGCCAACCAGCTTCCTTCCCTTTCCGTACCCGCTACACACCAAACGGCCCTGATTGGTCGCGGGCGTAACGTTCACCGCCCATGCACCCCGCACAGATGGTAAACCAGCGGAGCTGAAATGTACGGCCCCGTTATGAGCCAAACATGATTTCTTTCTTTCGTTCTCTCTTTTCTTTCTTTCTTTCTTTATTTCTTTCTTGTCCCTGACTCATACCCGCATATCCAATGCGGGTATGCGACCCACGTGATTTTATTATCCTTAATCGTGACGTAACTGACGAGCATTTAATTTTATTGATGGCATGACCTATGAGTCATGTTGGTCATACATTCGTACCCTTCCATGACAATTTTGGTGTATACCAAGTGAACGAAACGCGAGTTTTCGGCAGGTTATCGATAGGGGTTTAGCGTGACACCACCACCACGGCCGACACTTGTGGTGCAATACACGCTTCGCTTGAAAAAAAGAATCACCGACGATTACAATACTCCCTAACGCGATAATTTGAGCGCAGTTTTCATTTCGCGATATATTGGCTGGCGCGGGCAATCTGTCTCGTGCAGCACGTTGCAAACGGAGCCGAATGTGGCGCGACTGCCTCGCTAATCAGGAGGTCGCAGAGGCAGCGCGTGGGTGACGCGTGTGCGCAATTCACAGAAGCCGCCGCAGACAGACCTCCACTCATGCAGCGCTTTGGTAAACACACTACTCGCGCTAGTCTGGCGCCGTCTGGTAGCCATCGTCGCCGCAGGGTCCGTCTTGCGCGGCGCTGCACTTTCCTTCTCACGCTTTCGCCATACCCCCCGCTTCCCGCTTCATGATTCCGCTGCACCCTCCTTTCCTTCTCACGCTTTCGCCATACCACCCGCTTCCCGCTTCATGATTCCGCTGCACCCTCCTCCCCTGTTTTCTTCCTCGCGCACTCTTCGCTATCGCCGTCTTTCATCTCCCGCTCCGCGTTCGCTCTCATCCTTCGCTGTGCTCGGTTAGGAGGTACGACGCTCTCCGCAGGAACGCGCACTTAAGAGCTGTGCTCTAAAAAAAAGGACCATCGCTGGCTTGTGTTCACAGTGTGCGTGATTCTTATCACTGCGAGTATCAGTCAGCGCATGGTATTCTTCTTCGCGCCCTGCAATTGCGTACGAGTGAACCACGGCGAGTCCGCGAGTGCGGCAAAGCCGGAGGAATTTGGGACATTCTATTGTGCACGGAGTCACTGGCTAGTAAAAAAAACGCTACTTTGAGCAGTTCTACTGCGCTCATGAGGATAAATTTTTGTCGCACATTCTGAGATAGCAAACGGGCATCGCAGATATTCTAGTTGACATTAAGAGGAAGAAATGTAGCTGGGCAGGGGCCATGCAATGCGTAGGGTAGATAACCTGTGGGCCATTAGAGTTACAGAATGGGTGCCAAGAGAAGGAAAGCGCAATCGAGCACGGCTGAAAACTAGGTGGGGTGATGAAATTAGGAAATTTGCTGGTGGAAATTGGAATCACCGAGCGCAAGACAGTGGTAATTGGAGATCGCAGGGAGAGGTCTTCGTCCTGCAGTGGACATAAATATAGGCTAAATGATGATAATGATGAGATAGCGTAGGAACCTGAAACCTCTATAATCTGGAATCGCGTTTTTTGGCCGAATATCTCAATTATTTGCTCCGTGTACCCCTTAATCTAGCTATATGTTTATCGGCTTTCACTCGGCAGCAAACATTTATTCTTGAACCCTAATAAGGATCCATTGAAGTAGAAGGCTCCCTACGCCACGTGTACTATCTGGTGTTGATGGCAATTACGGCTCTTGTGGCCGAATTGAAAAATGGAAGGACTATTGGCCGCAATCATGCGGGTGACGCCAGCACGACAGTATAACCTAAAAGCATCGGGTGGCGACAGCATTGTGATATTTAGGCACCTAGCCGTACGGACGACAGGCAATAGGCCAATGATTGCACAGCTTCGGAGAGAAGTCTCATGGAGACGCTTGCAATGGTTCGTGTGCGTAAGGGGGTGCAACGACGCGTCCTCTGCTCAACACGTGAGCAGGGGAGTCTCCTTGGATCGCAGCCACCGGCACTCCGCGGCACCCGGCCGCAAGTACGTGTTCGCCATGGACATGGCGTACCACGCGTTCGAGTGGTGCCTGTTCTTCGTGAACTTCTACCAATGGCCGCCGCCCACGCTCAGCCCGGTGCACGTGCTGGCCCAGTCGTTTCAAGCCCTGACGCTACTGTACCACTCATACGTGATCTGGTGGGTGCATGCGTTCTGTAGGAGAACCTCGTTTTGTAACATCACACACATATATATGCTGGCCGTCAGTTTGTGTGCATAAAGCGAGACCCAACCGATGTACGAATGTTCTTTAGTATGTCATAACGACTCGGAAGAGATTCCGGCAGTATAAATAACTCCTAGATAACTGATAGCTTGCTAAGGCCAGGATATAACTGGTCTTCCTATGCTGGCATGCATCAGCTAATTTTCATAATGATCTCTGCTATGGTGCATCACATATTGTGCTCACTTATGTAACCAGCGCGCCCGAAGAGCACGAGATAGATAGGGTTTTCTGTGCTTGGATGGCAGGTGTGCTCTGTTCTCTTTTTGGCACTACAGGTAGTCGAAAAACCAGCACTCTTAAGAGATTAGTGCGACGACACGGAGTGCCGACACAGTTGATGAATGAGCATGACATAACTCAGTGGCGCTGATTTGTGCCAAGAACAATAACGACGCAGAAGAGCTGCTAACGGTGCGCTTTGTAGCAGATCAGCCACGTAACGCTCGTCTGCCGACTGAATTGGCCGTCATGTGAACAGCTTTATATGCACCTTTGGCAAGATCAATCCCGTTATGCAGCATACAAAACATCAAGGGTACCATATGACAGCACCATTTTATTCTTACAAGCTTCAATGAAACTCTGCAGAGAAAATACTAGTGAAAGAGACAGGCTTGCGTTTCACAGAAGGTTTCACAGTTCTTGGTCGCTTCTCGAGTGTGAAAAACTAATGGAGGCTTAGTTGCCGTTTCATTATATGTTAAAGCGTCATTTTTTCAGTGGACTTCTGACAAAAACTTGTCTTCACTTGTCTTGACCATCCACCGATGCAGGTCGTGGAGACGCTTCTAAAAAGATGACAATGTTGATGTTATTGCATGCTTTAGTGACAACGCAGTGGTGACATAACATCGCTGTTCGGGGTCGGTATAACGTATAAAGCTTTTCTAATCCGCTTTTATATCAAATCGGCCATTAGCCCTGCGTGATAGGCCAGACTACTTTGACTACCAGCCCATATGGGCGGGCGCCGCCACGCCCATGTGTTCATAGAATGACCGATGCGGAATAAAACCAGACTGGAATAGTTTTACGGTATACCGATGCAGCATTAGCGCAATGCTGTACTGGGATAACATTGTGCACATTTAGGTGTTCGCATCCAGCTGATTGTTCGCGATGAATGCCCTTCATTAGTTGCTCAGATATGCTAGAGATCATATCTGTCTTTATTAAAAGATCTCCCACCACAGCTCATGATTAAGGTAATGAGCGGTAGTTATTTCATCTTTGCATGCGTATTCTTTTTTTGTCAGTGCTGCTCTGGCCCAAGAAGCGACCAATCCGAATGTTACAGGCTCAGCGTGAAAGTCTCGTCGGACACTGCCACTCTGCTGACGCTTGGCAGGGTTGGCGGACAATAGTGACCACGTAAACTTGAGAAAGTATAAAATGACTTCCAATCAGGTGTCACAAGCGTTACGCTGGCTGAATTTACGCATAGAAAGCGTGCTTACTATAAGCTGACAAACACTCTCGCATGTTGAAAGCGTGCAAAACGAGATCACACTTGTTCAGCGCTACGCAGCTTCTCAGGGTACATATTCCATTAATTGACCCTAATATTTCGATTAACGTACCAAGTGCTTCATAGCCAAGGTGCTGTCGTGTGGCGTAAACCGGGTTCTATCCCATGGCGCGCGCAGGACGTTCGTGCGCTGGATCAAGCTGACGCTTCCCATCGTTCAGCTGGTCAGCGCCCAGCCAGAGGATGGCGCCGGTCACCTGCTCAGCCCCGCCATGTCCCGACTGCTGCTGTCGCTGCTCGAGGCGCAGGGCGGCAACGTGCCGCTGTTGCGCCTCCTCGAGCGCGTGCTCCGGCTTCAAGAGCGGGTGCGCAACCTGGCTCAGATCCTCGAGAACCAGCAACTGCAAGTCGGCGACGCCGGTGCTGCTATCGTGCCCGTGGTCGCCGCAGCAGCAGCGGGCCAGCAGCAGCTGCTGGTACGTGTCGCTTTCTACTCGGCGAAGAAAAACAAATGGGGGCTTAGCGCAAACGATGAAATTGGCACTAGCCAAGTAACACGGGAGACTTGTGGTAGTTCGAGAAAGCTTCGCCAACATAGCTAAGGTTCATGGTTAGTATAAAGGCCGATAGGTAAAACGAGGCTGTAGATAAACATTCTATGAACCAGAATAAATTGCTTCATGCAGGCTGGCTGAACTTTTCATTGGTAGACCTATCATGTAACGTTGACGTTATCATCCAGGAACGTTTGCGATGGCTGGGGTAGTAATTATTCATTAGAGATTAGTGTTTGCCAGCCAATACCCGGAAAACTAAAAGCAGCAACCTATGGTGCGGTTACTGTTCGTCGAAATGCAGAAGATACTCCGCAGCCACCGACGACATTGCAAGAACCACCGCGAAGCTGCCGCAACGACACGCCGCCATCCAGAGTACGTCTCGAAACCAAGAAAAAGGCAGCTCAAGAAAGCCCGAAGGTGCGACGTAACAGCACCGGGACCACGCGACATAGCCGTGACCCCGTGCCACGACCTACCTGCAATGGAAGGCCAGGAACCACCGACCTCCACGTTCTTATCGATGAGCAAAATGTCACCACTCTAGTCGACACAGGAGCCTACTACTGCGTCATCAATTGACCATTCGCCGCAAAGTTGAAGAAATTGAGAACTGCTGGTGAAGGCCCTCAAATACGGACAGCTGGAGGACACCTCATAACGCCCACTGGAACCTGTACAGCCTGCAGAGTTACAGTTCATCACCGGACTTACCCACCGACCTTTCGTATTCTGCAACAATGATCAAGGGACGTAATTCTCGGCATGGACGCCGTGTGTCAACATAGTGCAGTCATCAATTTAAAGTCGAAGTCTATAACGCTGTGAAAATATCAAGCGATACTACCGAATATGATTGTACTTGCCCGCTATGTTGAAGACGCCGACACCGAAACTCACACCAACGCTAATAGCGTGGGCCTCGGCGCCGTCCTAGTGCAAAGGAAGGACGATTTTGAAGGGGTCATAGATTACGGTAGCCGGTCTCTGCAGAAAGCGGAAGCCAATTATTCTACGACGGAAAAGAATGCCTGGATATCATTTGGGCTAACGCTAAACTTCGGTCTTAGCTATACGGTAGGCCCTTCAAAGTCGTAAGCTACCACCACGCCTTATATTGGCTTGGAAAATCAAAAGACACTTCAGGCAGGCTCGCACGGTGGGTGTACTGATGGAATTTGACACCATCGTCGTGTGCAAGTCCGGACCGAAACTCTCTGATGCCGACTGCCTGTCACGCGGCACCATGGACCCGCCCTGCAGGACGACGAGGACGACGACGCCTTCCTGGGACCAATAAGCACGGAAGATTTCGTTGAGGAGTAACGAGCAGACCCGGAACTAAAAAAAGCTCGTCGAGAACACCGACGTTGTCCCTAGGATATTGAGGCGAGGATTGTCTTTGCTTCCCTTGCGAATCAGCGTCCTTGTGGTGAAGAACTTCTCTCTAGTCCGCGTCAACTACCTTCTCGTTGTGCCATCAGCATTGCTATACGCCGACATGGACTAAGTGAAAAGCTACTTTGACGTTATTTCGGAAAATACAGCTGGGATCATTCGATGTATTGGCGCACTGGTCTATGAGGACGTGCCGGACGGCATTATACTATTTCAGTGCCACTGCGCCCGACCTGAAGTCGTCCACAAAGTGCGCTAACTCCGGCGCTTTATTTCTTTTTTATTAAGCATGAAATGCTTTTCAGCTCCCGATGTCGGCAACCTTCAAGTGAACTTAAGCCAAAAGCCAGAGCCTTTATCCGGGCATTCAAACGAGAACATACGGGCAACCAGTCTAAATTTGATAAAATGCGGTCTCTGGCCTCCAACCATTTGTCTAGGACCGCATTACATACGCTAGTTACTGCCCAAACAAGTTACGAAATATATTGCTTCCGAGTTCTTCCTAATGTTCGCTCACAATATCACTCAAGCTGTAACTTTTAGTACGCTGAAGTTATTGGTCATTTCGAATAGCGACGTTCCAATGGAAGATACAGGGCACCTAACACTTGATTGTCATCTTTTGGCGCTGAAACAGGGTTGCCTGTGCTCTTTTGAACGACAGCGGTCCGTGAGTTCTGCGGCGCGGGTTTTGCATCGCCTGGAGAGATGGCGCCACGCTGCGTGTTGCCTCCTTCAGGCAGTTTTCTTCTTCTAGCTGAGCAGTGCACAATATGACGTGGTGCGGTGCGGTGCGGTTTGGTGGGGTGCGCCGTTGCGCGCATGCACTACACCCATTTTAAGATTGTGACTAGTATCATCTCCAACCAATCTGCTTTGCAGGTAGTCATTTCATGCTTACATCTACTCTCAATTACGAGAGAGCCAGCAATTTTTCATTTATTTACTACGTGTGCTTTTGTTTTTCGCGTTTGTGTTCCGTTTGCAGCATGAGGACGATGCTTCTCTAAGAGAGGGGCATTGAAGTGGGTAGACGGTCGTCCAATCTTAAGGGTAACACGCGAGCGCGCGCGCCGCCACGCTCCGTGGAGCGCCAGATGCGGCCGCTGGACGACGTGCTTGCACACACATGTTGGGAGCCAAAGGCGGGGCTTACGGCGTGTCGTCTGCTACTATGCCGGCATGCGCGAAGCCTCGCCTCATGCTGGCGTCGTTAACTTCCTCACATGATGGTGTAGCGTGCCAGGCGGAAAGTCTTTCGAAAACGCTGGATGTTATCGCCCCTCACAGAACAAACTGCTGAAAAGTGTAAAGAAGTGCTTGCAGAATACCTGACTTTTTACATGTTGTGCGTTTATGAGGGACCTTTTGGCATTTTTAGTGACTGAGTTTATAACACGTAGAAGGTCGGACGAGCTGAGGGGTGTATTACAGCATGAACCTCTCGTACAATGTTTTCGTTTCTTCTTTTCCTTGCATGTCCGGTCTCCCTCGCTGTCTTCCGAGGCTTAGTATGCTCTGTCAAATCACAAACCGTAAATGCGCAATACTTCGTTGCTATAGCAATGCAGCCACCCCGTCCTAATGAAGGGATGGCTAACTTGCGTTTCGTGGCAAAACGACCTAGCGTAAGTATACAAGTAGACCTTAACGTGCTCTACGGGTGTCGCTGATTAACCTTGGAAAAAGCTTCGTCAATTGCATCGCTTTATCCTATTCAACATATAGCGCTACTTATAGAAAAGTTGGACAGAGCAGTGCTGATATTTTTTACGAGTTCATTAGGTAAATTGAGACGAGGAGCACATAGGCACACCCGCCATACATACGGCGTGCTGTCGAATATTGAAGCAAAGACCACTTCTATAAAGAAAGTGTTATTCTCGGACTACTTGTTTACTACTTCAAGTAGTTTGTTGCGCCGCGTGCCATAAAACACTCAGCGCTTTGCGAAACTTGACACGAGAGAGGCAGGCAGCAAAGCTACCGCGCTATACTCGCGGACAGCTTTCTGCGGCTATGAAGGGAAAGCTATACGGGCGCGTGACTGCTGCACATGTGTTACTGCGCCAAGTAGTCCGGCAGCCTTTAACAGTACTATGCAACTTCTAGCCACCATAACAGTGCCTTTGGTTGCTTGGAACAGACGCTGAATCGAACCAGCTTCCACGTGTGGCGGTTTCGCGTTTGCCCAGACGCGGAAAGGAAAAGCCGCATAAGAATTAAACTCTTACGCTCAGTGGAGTGCTTTGTCTTATTGAACTGTTGGTAATAAGGTGTTGATTTTTTCTCTTCCCTAAACGAAACTAGCATTGCCTAAAACGCGGGACTCCTTTCAGAAGGCTTCTCACTTGTGCGCACTTTGCCTCCAGCTTTCCCTTCATAGCCACAGAAAGTCGTCCGTGAGTATAGTATCAGGCGAGGTTTGCGCAGGCCGGCAGGGCAGCTGACGACACGCCGTAGACACCGCCTCCGGCTCTGAACGCGTTAAACGCGCCTGCGTAAGTAGTGCTCCGGCGCCCGCGTGTTTCCGCTAACCACTCTGTACTATGTTTATCTTTTTCCGGTGGCCGCTTTTCACTGGGTAACAAATCCTTAAAGTTATTGCTCGGCACAAGACACACCTGCATGTATCAGAACATTGTCGATTCTTGTAGCTGATTCTATCTGGTGCCTGCGTTGTCGGCGTGCCTTTTGTAATCAGGTTGCATGTGTGACGTCTATAATGTTGTAGTACAGTCTAGGACTTGTGTCAGCACCAGCGATTACGCTCGAATGTTCGATAAAGTATAATAAGTATGAATAGACGAGGCGTATGACTCACACACAAAACTTCTACGATCGCCGACTGGGCTCGCCGGGATCGTTGGGCTTTGGGTGTTACTTACGTTTTCTGGGCACAGGTGCGCTTAATAAAAGGTGAAGTTCTTGGCTCACAGTTTTTGAAAACCGTGTTCCCAACCGCCACAACAACGTGATATTATATTGCTGTGACGGCCTCCAAGCAACACTGAAGCCAACAGTTGCCCCAACTTCACCTAGAAATCAGGGTCGCGTCAGCTCCTCTCCTCCGCACGTTCAGTAAAAGTTCTTTCGCTGTTTAGTGCGTATATATATATATATATATATATATATATATATATATATTCTAAATAGTGTGAAGTTTAGTGTTATGTAAAGCATTTCGCTGATAGCTGGCTATGTAGCCTCGCCTAGGATTGCGCAAATGGTTTCCAAGGCACATCGCGCATGTTAAAGAATTCTTTTCGTGACGCGCATTCGTGTGTGACCATATTGACCGGACGCAGGCACAACCATGACCAAGGACGTAAGCATGATGAGGACAATGCGTTAATGAAAACAAGCAACGACCACACCGACGATGACGGCATGACGCTTGCTCGGCGCGCCGCTTCCGTGCTTGCTTCTTAGCAGCAGCTATGGAGAAAACGGAGGCGCGCGCAGCTGCTGTCACGTTTAAAGGCGAACTGTCACTATCTGATTTTACTTAGATTCCAAAATAGTGCAATAGCAAATAGTTGCCTTGCGACGTGTGTTACTGTCATTTCTTCTCGCCCTTCTTTTCATGTGGTCCTTATCCAAGCCTTCTCACAACACGTTAATTGTGATGCACTCTTCGCAAGCTGTCTTTACACATGGAAGCGGGGGCTAACGCTTGGCCATCATATTTAGGACGAGAAAGGGAGCACGGACGCTTACCAGTAAGCGCCTAGCCGTCCGGTAGACATTGTAAAGAAGGCTGTTTCGCTTAATGTGCCTGTAGCAAGATGAATTGTTTGCTGTGCTGAATGCTGGACAAGATAGAAAATATGCAAGACAGCCGATAGATATAGACTGCTTCAATACACCTGCGTGGGGCAGTACAGCGCTACAGCGCACAGATAAACAGACAAAAAGAAAACACACATACACAGATTGCGCATGCGCATCAAGCCGTCTTCGACTGACGAAATGAAAATAATTTTTATTTAAAGAGAGAACATGTGCAATAGTACGAATTTCTCAAGCAGTTCGCACGTTGGTTGTTAATGCTGAAGGCTTCAAAAGTTATTCAGCTTTTTCCGTGAGATTCTTGTCAGTTACACGGAAGCTCTCAAAAACTCGTGCACACTCGCCACGTCTGCAGTGATTTTCAGGATGTTAAAAATTAAGTAAATTCTGGGTTTTACGCGCCCAAACTACAATCTGATTAGGAGGCATGCCGTAGCGGCGGAAACTCGGGACTCATTCTGACCATTTGTGGTTCTTTACCATGCACCCAATTCACGGTCACGGGTGTTTTTGCATTACGCCCCCATCGGAATGCGGTCGCCGTGGCCGGTACTCGATCCCGCCACCTCGTACTTAGCAGCGCATCGCCTTACCCACTAATCAACCACGGCGGGCAATTTTCAGGATGTCATGATCCATTCAAAGCCTCCAGCTGCGCACTCTTGCATCTCTTAGGCGATCAGTGAAGCAAAGGCTGGATTGGTCGATGTATCATGTGGCTCATGATTAGGGATATACAGCATATTTCTCCATTGCTACGTGTGAGAAAGTTCGTAGCATGCTTTATTTCTTTTCTGCCCAGGCGGCATCTTATACAGCAGATGCGGTTTTTTTTCTCGAGGTCTCCCGCAGACTTTCGTTCTACGGAACCTAATAATGGTGTCACACGTACACTTCTGATCGCGATCGGGGGCGATCAGGGTTAAGCTTGATCCGGATCGAGTGTTGCTACACGGGCATTTGCGATCACGATCTTACGGGATCCGGACAATCGCGACCCGTGAATCGCGATCAGGCCACGTGATAGTGATCGCAGGCTGATGCGTGCGCCCTCTAGCGCAGTATTTACAAAACGCTAAAAAGTTAAGGCAGCTTAATAAAAACGTTTAAAAACTATTTTATCAGAAATATTTTGATCAGAAATATTAAGCTGTAAGAGTAAAATATTGTCCAGATTTAACCCTACGTACGTTGCAAATCTGAATTTGTAGACAAGACATTATGCAGTTCTGAGAATTACTGACGATCAGCATACGATAATAATTCGATCCGAATCGGCCCAGATCACGATCGGAAGTGTACGTGTCACACCGGTATAAGTCATCGCATCCGACATGGGGGTAGCCGGACTGCCCGTTTTAGGCGATTCGGATCGCCGTTTCTAACCCACTTGCCCCTCACACCGGAAGTAAATGGTGCTGTAGATTTTCACTACGCTTTATCTGACCTCTACAGCAAAGTACGGGTATTATTTCAGTTGTCCTCTTGAGATCGGTTATCGATGTCACGGAAAGAAGGCCTTGTCTATGACAACACACAGGGGGCTCGCCATTGTCACTTTATTGGTTTGGAGTGGCTTTATGCAACACGCGCTCTCCCTTCGTGTAGTTCGCTCATTTGAACAATTGAAATGTGTGTTGACGTACATAAATGCACGAATGCGTCAAAGCGTTTAATTTCAATAGATAGAATGGTGCGAAGTAAGCAATGACATAAAGGCACACGTCCCACGTTCTACACGTCTCAGTGATATTGCAAACGCAACATGGAAGGCATGAACATCCTCTCGGTTGTGCTCGTCTCGCCGCAGCTCGCGTCTGGAGACCACTGAACTGCTCAATCACGTTCACGAAGACACGTGCGCCTTCGAACGCTTTTAAACATCTAAACGTACCCTTGTCGATCGGCCATGATTGTATGGGAGCTAGGGAAACTTAACATGTGCAGTTTCGATTTCAGCTGTCTAAGCCGCTCAGTAAAGCGCCTGTTTTACCATTGTTTCACAACAACGCGCCATGAATCGAACTTTTCAATGACGCATCTAGGGGAAGCATCAGGCCAAGGCAGTGGTGCAGCCGGGGGGGGAGAGGGCACATTGGGCACGTGCCTATTCCCACTCCTTCCCCCTCCGTATGTTCTCGGTTAGTATGCAACCCGCCCAGCCCCTCCCACCCTTCTCTCACTGTCCCCGCCACCCTTGCGTGCCCTTCCCCTCCCTTCTGCCGCCAAAGATAGGGAAGAAATGAAGAGGGAAATTTAGGGAGGTTAACCAAGGACGTGTCCGGTTGGCAAACATCTAGGCTACGCCTTCGAAACAAGCAAAACACGCTGTGACCCATCTAGTCACGGAGACGGCGATTATCGCCAACCACGTCATACTTACGCGCTCTGTCGTGATTTCCTTCGTTGTTCGTGCAGCGCTCACCAGCCTCCGCTTCATCGGTAAGCTAGGGCGCTATAACGTAAAATGATTCCAAACTGTTTTGATTCCAATTTCTGCAATCAGGCTCCACGATTGGTCAAAACATTTTCGGGCCGCTCCCAACTTCGCCTGTCTGTCACGCGACGTCACGAAAACCGCGATAGCTCCTCATCTGATATAACGTGTACAAACTGATTATGCATGATTAAACCACAGAAAAGAAAAATAATCATTCCTGATTCGATGTCTTTTCACCATTAGCTCTCTGCTATTGGTCCAATGTATTCTGGCTACGCCCACTTCGCCTGTCTGTCACGCGACGTCACAAAACCGCGAAAACTCACCACGTCAAAGTGACGTGTACGCGAAAAAAATGCATTAGTATGCCGAACAAAACTGAACATTTTTCTGAATAGCCACAGACTGCCCAGTTCCGAAAGGAATCAAAGATGGCTGCCCGCCGATCGCTCCGGCAATTGCTACTCGCACCTGCCGGTTAGCATGTAATTATTTGCGCATGATAAACCTTTGTGCGTGGCAGTAAAACGTTATCGAGCCCTTTCTGCATGCACACGACATCGCTCTGCCAACTCTTCCTTGTTGAGGATCCGTTTTAACTGCATTCTTATCCTTCCGTTCCACGCCGCCGCGATTTTCGACCAGCCACCGCAAGGTAAGTAAGGCGAAGCGGACCAATCGGAGAAGCCGGCACCACCCTCTTCATGCGGTTATCTTTTTTCACTGTGCTGGCTCGGCCCCATCGAAACCCTCTCCAATGGAGCGTGCTCCTCGCCACTTGTCAGCCAATTAGATAAGAAAAACCGCTGAGTGTAGACAATGTTATTGGTTTTGAAAGCGAACAAAGGTAACCTCCTATTAACGAGGAGAGTGTTTGATTGGGTTGTTCAGACAACGCTGCAGGTCACCGCCCGATGCTTGCGTCGGTGGTTACGTAAATTTGACGTCAGGGGTATGAAATCAAAACAGTTTGGAATAATTTTACGTTATAGCGCCCCTAGTTTTGTTCAGAAATAAAATAGCCCTAAATTTTGTAGTGCCTTGTAGGGCGTGCAATGAAAACGCTCGTGCGATGCAAACGAAATGGTACGCTGAACTTTGGAGCCATTCTCTTTGGTAGGCGAGAAAATGTGTGCGAACATCACACAAGAGCCACTGTATGCAGTGTGGCGCCTTTAGCGCGGAATATCTCACACAATTAGAGTAAGCAAGTAGGCTAGCTTTCTGACTTAACCAGCACAACGCTTCGCCAGCTTAGCAATTTAACTGGCAGAACTGAGGTTCTCGCGAATCATTAACGACTAAAGAAAAAAAAAAAGACAGGTAAGGAGACGTACAGGAGCCTCGTTCACGTCGCGGCCCGGTAACACGAGTGCAAAGACAGAATGGGCACACGAACGGAACGGCATTGTAAAATGCGGACAGCGGAGCTCCGTCACACTGAGATCGAGAACTTGATCCCCAGACGATCCTCCTCCGCCACTCTAATCAAGCAACAGGCGCTTGCTTAAACGCCCATGGACGCGGTAGGAAATGCAAGATTGCTGTGGAAGCTCGCCCTATTGACAGTGAAATTTTGTTTCCGGGACAAAACTGCCGCGACATTCAAGGTTAAAATGCAGGCATACAGTAATGAAGAATTTTTTTCTCCTGTTCACATAGTATATTTTATTGTCTAACGCAAGTGTACCTTAATATCGCCAAGAAATAGCATTGGTGTCCCAGAATACAACGAATTACAAGACTGGACACAGAGATGAGCACTTTTGAACAATAAATACTTAAAAAAAACAAGCCTTTACACCCGAAGTCCTTGGCATTGTTTTATATTTATATCTATGGCACACACGCAATCTCAAAGGATATTTAAAGCAGTGACCACACAGATAATGTAGCTCACCCAAGAAATCATATGAAGCAAGAGTATTTTTATGGTCCTCGATTTTAATGTTATTTGAGAAGCAGTTTGTGCCAGGGGTATCTGCACAGCTTCACCGATACTCCTGTGTAAGTTCGCAAAACGATCTACTGTACTTCTGACTTGACTGGCGCGCAGAACGCCTTCACACATGTGCTAGCGCATCTGTCTGTAGGCGCGAGCCTCGTAGCGCTACTATGTTACCTCTAATGCGCCGCATGCACTTTTGCTGTCGTCTACTTGTAACGAGCCGTGATGTTAGCGCTGGCATCCAGTCTGTACGACGAAAGAAAAAAAAAACACATAAAAGCACCCGGCATAGAGCAGGTCGGGGTTCGTATATGTGGAGGGCCGCTGTGCTAAACTTCGCGACCAGATACACGAAGTTAACCTGCCTTAAATTATTTAGTGTTCTTTGTATTATAAACGTTCAGTCAATTATTTTAAGGTGGTTATGCACTTTAGAATTTAAATATGGCATTCTATGCCTGAAATATCGGATTTAGTGCCCGCAAGCACAGCCAAGAATGACGTTTACTACAGTGCCTGCTCTCCGACTCTCTTGATTATAGTATCACAGTGATTACTTCAGACCCACTAGTCTGCGTTCGATATTCTGCTCCAATAGAAAACTAATTGATGAGTAATTGATGAGTATGAATGTTATCTCTTTTAAAAAATTATGAGCAATTCTCTTATTTCGCTCAAGGAACTTGAACTATTGGGAATTCTGGGACTATTTCCTGCGTTCAAAATGATAAATGGCGAGTGGAAATATTTTTCGGTCCGTCGCGAAGTGTCGACTGTACAGTGTGTGTGTCTTTGGATTTCAGAACGTGCTAAGACCAGGACCCCGGAGAAGCGTTGCGTTACCTCTCGGTGCCTCGGCGCTGGGCGCTGGGTCGACAGATCCACCTCACGTGCGGCGGGAACGAGCTGCAGAGCGGCCGAGTGGCGCCTACGCCGACAATCACCGCGAGCTGCAGGAACTGCGAACAGGGGAATCCAGCGAGACAACGGGACGAGCGGAATTACCGCCGCACGGCCCTCATTACGAGGCACCCATGTGACGTGCGCAGTGCATGTGTGTGCGCCCTCGCATGTTCGCTCACCGGAAACGACTTATACAATTCGCTCGAAATATGTTGTGTACACACTCGTGAAAAATTATGCGTCAACAAGCTGACCAGTTCTCAATGTTGCGCCATCTACACAAGCGGCTTCGGACATACCTGCTTTTTCTGCAGTAGAAATACTCGTTTTGTTGACGGAATATCCGCTGCGACGGCGTCGCTTTATACTAGTGTCACTAGGGCTGCGGGCTTCGACTCCTGGAAATTGCCCTGTTCAATCAACAGCAATGCACGAAATGTGAGCTTCAGTATTTACGCATGCTACCACGTTTGTCCTAACGCGGACAACTTGTCGTCGAAACGACTTGAGTTCACTCGCAGTAATGCACAGAGGTCTTCAATTTGCTGCGTTGATAGAGGTGTTACGGCAACGCATAACAGCTCCCACAATTAAATTTTGCTTAATTGGCAAGCACTGTGAATGAAATATAGAGGCCATAAGTTTTTATAGATCGTTGTGGGTAACCAAGTGAATTATTCGTAAACATTCAACATGCGGGGCAACTTCATTAAGTGTTCCTGATGAGGACTTAATTGCGATAATGACCACTTACAACAACAGCTATGTTACAGCGTACGCAACAGTGTCTCTGCGCGCTCTGCGAAATTAAAAAAAAATTAAAAAAGTAAAGAAAGGAAAAGGTTGTCATTTGGTTATCTAAAAGGAGTACATATTGACGATGATTTCCTGTATTGGCTACTTGATTAGAGTTTGGTAATTAGACGCAGACAGCACCACAACTCGTCAACAACCATTTGTAAATTGTGAGACGCATTTGTGTGTGGTGACGTGGCCTGTTAATCTGGTCCCGGAGACCCTTGACCGTAGTCGAGATGGGAATAGTGAACGTATCGTGTAGGCAGGGACAATACGTTCTCGAGCGGCGCTTTTTCATTATTGAAATTATTCTTGATGGAAGTAAAATTATTATAATATGTTGGCTCTATGTTTTTTGTAAACTTCTTAGAGTAGATGGAAGCTTTTACAACACATTGCGTAAGAATATTTCAGCGATGAATTTGTCTTGAAGATACAAACCATCGCTTCATATTTAGCCTTTGAGGCCGCCATCCAACTGGCTGAGCGGGTCACTGCGCTAAGCCGGTCACATTTAATGCAGGAAGACAGAATCACAAGAAAGTAAGCGTTTTATTTTCTTTATTTACAACATCACAACATAGTCATGCACACAATGTACACTAACTGAGAACTGACCGCGCCGTTTGTTTCTGGTATTGCGCCACCGAGAGTTCGCAGCCTTGACGTGAAAAAACTTTGCTGCATTTATGACGTGCTGGCAGCGGGGAGCTCAACCCTGAAACAATGCCCAGCCGAAGGCCCCGTCCCATGGTTAACAGACCGGGTCCTCATTTAAATCTCAGGCGTTCAGCATGTCCCTCCACGATTTGAAAGTCAAACAGCGGCAGCGGTGACCCAGGCGAGGGCGTTGCACAATGGATCGACCTTCCCCACTTGAGAAGTAACCCGCAAACGACTAGCCGTTACGTATATCTTTGGAAGCTTGTGGTAGCACGTGAAGAGGAAGTATGTTTGCCGCTGCTTTTAAAGATGCTCTCTCGTAGCCTTATTGCTGTAATAGTGACGGACGTTTGTTTTATTGAACCTTTCACTGACTCCGAATGTTTCGTACTAGATTTAAAGCTTTGATGTCTGCTGAATGTGATTTAAAACTGTTCTGATAAGCGCGAGTTTGCTGACAATGTTCCTCCAGGTACAGCTGTTTCATCCACGTGCTTTAAGTAAAGTCTGTAAAGCAAAGCATGCGTGAGGGCGGTGCTCTTGTTCATGAATTAAACGTTATGTGCATTTATGGGACAGACACAGTGATTACGAAAAACAATAAATCTATAAATAGTTTCCTCATACTGGCCTGAGGCTCTTTAGGCCCAGGACGCTCCCCTATAGCAGTCATTGCAATGGAGGAATACACGCCACATCTCTGTACACGGATACGTGACATGCACTGTCCGGTGACTTGCGCGTAACGTTGCACGCCTGTTTAGTTGTTTACTACTTAAACGTAACCAAAATGGTGATTGCACAATGCGTGGCGTTTTAGGCAACGACCTCCAAATAGGAACCACTTCTAGCCTGGTAGTGGTCTCGTACGAGAACGGCATTGGTGCCGCGCCAGTCTGTACAATGTCGGTGTCGCCAGGAACGCTTTCACTCAAGCCGCTGGCACTGCTTCATGTTGTCGCTGCTGTGAAGCGTATGAAGGGGGCAGCCGACGTGCGTAGTCGTCCTGCAAAGGAAGCGCAGGCGACGGCACGTACTCTTCTTGAATGCCAGGTGCGGCACGAGAGGCACGGTAAGGAATGGCTTCCTGAAAGTCGAAGCTCTGGCGAGCTTGCGGGTACAGTCTCTGGCCGTACAAGACTTGAGGTCCATCAGGCAATGACGGCACCACGGATTGTGACTGAGGTGGCGTTAGTGGTGCCGCATGCAAAGATACCGGATCTACCCGTTGTGAGAGGTACGCTGGATCGATGACGCGGGGCCGCTGGAGCTGTGGAAGATGTGATTGTTGATTGGGTCGTGGCTGTGGTTGTACCGGCGGCGCTGCTTGCACTGGTCGACCGGTGAGCGGAAGTGAGTTGGCTAGGAAGTAGTTGACGGTGAGCCCCTGAGGAAGCGGCTGGTAGCCGGGAACAGAAGGTGGCAGCTGTTGCTGTTGCTGCTGCTGGGGTGTCAGTACCGACGGGCCACTCTGACCGTAGTAACCTCCGGGGCCATAAAATGGGAATTGCCCTGCAGGGAAGCCTAGACTCCCTGGGTGCACTGTGTTGATGGGAAATATGTTTCCGACGTTTGGGGTGTTCTGATGGCTCGAGAATAGTTGCGGCCCAGGAAGCGGCAGCGCTGCCCGATGGTACACGTTAGGGTGCGGCCGAGGTGCCTGCTGCGGTCGCTGAGGATAACCGCCGGCTGGATACGGTTCGTCAGTGGACAGGGTGCCGTCGGCTCTGATTAGGGCCACCTGAGGCACTATTCTGCCGTTCACTTCTTTCGGAACAAGCGCTGCACCCTTGGCACGGTTGTCTCTCGGCTGAGGCGGCGGTGCGTACGGCACGCCAGCAGCCGAGGGACCAGCGGACGAGTGATGGTATTGGTTAGGAGGAGGATGGTTTTGATAGTATGGGGAGGGCGCAGCGTGCCCTAGGTAGACGGGCCGTCCGAGCTGGAATATATTAGGGCTGTAATGACGGAGCGCAGGGTGGGCGTCCATCTTCACCGCTCCTGTGGGCAACAGCGGAGTCTCGAACTTCTCCGATAGGCTCTTGGAGGGCGGAAGCCTGAGAGACGATGACGTTTGTTCTCGCTGTGGTTCCTGTGCATCCACCTGATGGTCCGAGGTTTTCGCGAATTTCGCATCTCGCTCACTGGCGGAGGGAACCTTGCTTACCATGGCGGCAGCCAAGCTGCGCGGCAGCATAGGAGGCAAGGGAGAGAGCCGTCGTAGTAGTCGTGCTGGCGGCGGAGACACGATCGGTTCGCGGGTGCTCTCCGAAGGCGTCGATGACGACGTCGATGCAGGGGCATCGGGCGCGACGCTGGAGGCAGGTGTGTTTGCGTCTATTACAGCAGACGGCATTGCGGTGTCTTTAGTTCCGGGCTCGTTGGTCTGAACCTTTACCCGGAATCCAAGCTCGTCGGCCACGTATTCGACGAGCCTGAGGCGACCGTCTGTGTCGCGGAAACCATAGGCACCCGTCTTGCGGCCGAGTGCGTCACCGGATTCTTGCTGAAATTGGTCCCACGCTAGGCCCTCGATATTGAATCCAAACTCGTAGTTCCCGTGATCCTGCACATGACGCAGAGACATAACGAAAACCAGACAAAATAATATTACGGTTGAAAAACAGCGTAAGTCGTGAACACATCTTTCTCTTTCCTTCAGAACGTATAAAACAGTTCTAGTCGATTACGCATATTTTGAAAAAAATCGGTGACTAGTTAGTTCCCATGTATAAACATAACAGATTCGCCGTGACTTACTTATCAAATAGTGATATTACACTTTACGGTGCACGCACATTCCACCGTTTTTCTAACCAGTAACATCCAGCAAAATATCCTGACGGTGGAATGTTTATGCACGAAATAGCTGAGCTTCTATGATGTTGCTGAGGATGAAGATTGTGCAAGTTGTTATAGTATAGTTGTCGACAGATAGAGCAACATCTACAACGAATACGCAACATCCACTCCAATCAGAAGAAAATCCACATACATACACAAAGCGCTACGTCTGCATTTGCGTGTTCTTTCGTGCTGTGTGGTTATTGCGCAATCTCTCGACAAGATTTCACAAAATTAGAGAGTACATTTTAAGTAGACGTTCCACGATGAAGGAAGAGTAATTACTAAAGCAAATACATAGCATTTACAGTGCATGATTTCCTAAAGATGCGATGAGCCGAGTTCAAATGAAGTAGCAAATACACTTATTACGTGCTATCAAATGTCGTTTTCAAATATGACAAAACAGGCATGACAGGTCAACGTTTTTATTACTGACAACATTCAGATAATGCCAATTTCGTACCTAATGTACCGTATTCAAACTTATTTTGCTGAAAGCTGTTTCAACTCCAAAAAGAGAAATTTACGAAGTCGGCTGCGTACAATCGTGTATTTTGCGAATTTCGTGAAAATAGGAGTTCAAAAATTATAATTTTCGTTTATTTGTTGCTAGCCGAGTACAAAGTGCACAGAAATTATTCAGAACATTTCTGCTAACTCTCTGCATTGTCTTCAAGAGGGCTGAATTGTTTTATTTAAATTGTGTGACTAAAAGAATAATTACTAGAATTGCGGCGTGTGAGAAGTTTGCCTAATTGGGCTAAATCACTCTCCACAAATAAGACCTGAAATGCAGCTCTTTCTATGTTGTCAGGTTATATTCGGGATGAAGAGATCACAAAAAATAATGTGAAGTTGAAGAAAATACATGGACTACCCCATATCTTGTCGATATCTTTTAATTAAAGTGGCCTAGATGCCCTATTTTCCAGGTTACTGCACTTCATGCATCGTGGCAATGTGAACATTTTGGTACTTTACTATTGGGGCCAATTCTAATTTTTTACGTTGTCGTTATTTATTAACAGAAAAGCAGGAACGCTTAAGGTTGCTTTTTGAAATAATTTTAATAATGAGCTTGTTATAAGTTCACCTTCTATATCTATGTTTCAAAAAGTGATTTCTTCATATGCTAAGCCAAATCCATAACAAAATTGTTAAATTATTTTTTCATCCACTTAGAAACACATATTTGACTAATTAACAAAAATTCTGTAAATAAGTTGTTAATTACTTTATAGCACATATTGCAATTAACGAATTGTAGCCGGTCAGTTTGTCAGGCGTATCCACTTTGAATGGATTTCTAGAATGACACCAGTTAGGAGATGTGGGCCATCAAACATACCGTAAAGATGCGCTGTTGATGAGCTTGCTTTTTTTTAACAAAACGCTCTTTTATGTATTTAAGCACAAATGTAACTGGAACGCCCATGTATTTCGTCCACACTTCGAGCAATAATATCTCGAAACTAGTGTGAGCCTAGAAGTTTGTTTAGGGTAGATGCTGCAATCTCATCGGCTACAATTAATAAATTGGAATATGTGCCCTAAAGTAATTAGGTAAGAAGTTAATTACTCATTTTTGTTCATTAGTTGAATATGTGTTCGGATTTCTCGTGCCAGTAATATCCCCCTCTTCGAATAATGCAGCTCAAGGACAATAATTATGCAATATGCCACAGGTGCATTAAAAAATTCCGGGAAACTTAGAAATAATTACCCTGTATAGAAAAACGAACTTTCAGGTTTTACAGATGCAGAGGAACGCAATGCAGATGAACAAAGTAAAATATTAGTGATGGTATCCAATTAGGCAAAAGTTTTACATCCCGTCAATTATGTAAGTTTTCATTGAAAATAACAGGCTGAGCAAAATAAGTGGTGTATAGCCTGAAAATATGTTTTTGTAGAGGAATTGATAACTTCCGTGCATGTGAAACAACTATCCAGATTCCCTATAAGACAAAAGGGGAGTTCAGTTTTTTAAATACCATAAGAAGCCAACTGACGAAGTGAATAATCCGTTAAATAATTAACCATTTCAATTATGTAGTTCAATATACAACATGTAGTTTCCCGTATTCTTCTTTCTTTCTCTGCTGATTTCATAATAATCTAGAAGAATTTTTTGAAGACTGCATAACTTCTCATTGTTCTGAACAGCTTCGCAATTTTTGTTTTGCTTAAATTAACTATTTTCGGCCATGTTCCACAGCATCCATTGCAATAAGACCAAATCATAATTTTTAATGCATTCGTCTCCGAGTGCCGCTGCTTTTTCTCGCATTTATAGGTGGGCGGGTGGGTGGACGAATTATCTTGCCGTGTCGGTGGGCGATCCCGGTGATAGCGCAGTCTAAAATTATCTGCTAATGGGACGACTGGGTATGTGCCCCTGGGTTTTATTTATCTTGCCATAAGAAACATTCTTGTCTTACTTATTATAAATATATCAACAACGCACCTTATAATCTTTACATAGCAGTTCACTACACGAACAGTTGCATTAATCATATTTCCGTTTTCTACAAACCATGAATGCTCCGCATTTTGTAGGCGTCAAGTGCAAAATTTTTTTCATGAAAGAAATGTAGAACGTAAATGCCTGTTCAACCTTCGAAATTATGCACCATCTTATTTATCTTCCGGTAACTCGGCAATGTCGGTGACTTCCGGTAACTCGGCAATGTCGGTGACAACCGTGGAAAACTAAATTCGATAAAAGAATTTTCCAAGAGATAAGAGCAAAATGTCCGTGATGAAATAAACAAGGCCATTTCCTAATCCGTATTAAGATTTCACTACTTTCATTGGTGATGTCATAAAAAGTACCATACAAGAAAAAAGACATGGTGAACCCAAATGCCGGCTCTAAACTTAGCGTTAATTATATATATATATATATATATATATATATATATATATATATATATATATGTATATACATGAACACGTGGTCATACGAAGTAAAATGTTAATCTTGTTAATCTGTCAGAAAAAGGTGTTCTCTTTTTTTATGCAACGCAAGCGATGGATGACTGTTAGACATATTTTTTCCGTGCGCATGTGTCAAGCCCCAAATAATCTTTCATGTCAGTAGTGATGCCCGGGGAAAATGTCAGCTTAACCTAATGAGAATGACAGATTGTACACCACATTTGAATGTACAGAACACTTGAATATATATGCGCACAATTCTTCCTCTTTGCGCTGCAAATATGCACAATACTACGAATGGTGTACACCGAATGAATATTCATATACAGTAGCTAAATTGCGTAGCGCTTTATGTAAATAATACCGATGCATCTAGGGTACCACTGCGGTAGATTGTTGTTGCTTGTATAGTAGAAAATAAGATAAACACTTACACCATGGTAAAGCAGGGTAAAAATTGCACCATTGGTATGGAACTGAGTTCAATAAAAGCTGACAACTGTGTTGTCAAAAGGCGTAATGTACTGCCAGTGAATAAACATTCTTGTACGTGTACTCCCATCACATTGTCTATCATACTTGCGCGGAATGTAAACGCATTTCATGTATTTACATGATATTCGTACGTTTCGCTAGGAATAAGATGGAGAGCGTATTGTAGCATGAGAAGTCATCTCTTACATATGGATGTTTCGATGCTTAGAAACACCGCTGGTGTATGTCTATCGCCTTGCAAAGCGAAATATGACTTCATTTGTTCACTGACGCGTTTGGTATAGGCGAAAAATACCCCGTATGTTCAATAATAAATACATTAAATAATTTATTCAATTATGGGGTTTTACGTGCCAATAGCACGCTCTGATTATGAGGCACGCCGTAGTGGGGACTCCGGAGTAATTTCAACCACCTAGGGTTCTTTAACGTGCACATAAACCTAAGTATACGGGTGTTTCCGCATTTCGCCCCCATTGAAATTTGGCCGCTGTGGGCGGGATTCGATCCCGCGACCTCGTGCTCAGCAGCCCAACACCATAGCCACTGAGCAACTATGGCACGTAATAACTGCATAGCTGCTGTTCTATTCGTTCATAGGGCGTCATGAATTGTGCGTCTGGGTACAGAGTTCAAGTAATATTTTTGTCAACAAAAATTTTCGAAATCATCCGTTATATTACCCAGAAACGCCTAAAAGGCAAAGCAGAAAGCCAGCAGGCAAAGTATTAGATTATTCTGGGATACAAGTTTATAAGCTGTCATAGGGTATTGTGCATAATTTTGCTGTTTCGTTCGAATGGTGGTATTGAGAACTAGCTGTTAGGCGAACATCATAATAGTTTGAAGAAATCAATGCCAACCCACCTCGTGGCACATTGTTTAGAGTGTGGCTGTTAACCTAAGTTTAGGAAACGACAAAAATATTTCTGCATGACTGGCGGTTGGAACGGGAGGTTTTTTTTTTATTCGGAAGGACTTGGCGGAAGGCATAAAGAATGAAAGAAAGTTAAGTAAAAGCTTGCAACTCTGCATCGTGCAGGTTGACGCATATATCACAATGGACAAGGTGGTGGATCTTGCGTGGCCAAAGATTACCAGAAAGGGAAATTACTTGCTTTGAAGATGCAAAAATTGTCAATAATTCCGCGCGTGTTTTGCCTTAAAATGCGAGATTGTTTCCTTTTCGTGTTTTTTTCTTTAGCTGTTACACTGATGTCACCTCGAGGTATCGAGTCAATGTTTAAAGCTAGACGCCTGTCGCTCCTTTGTGTCCATGAAGTGGTTCTCTCTTTTCTGCACGCGTTCTGCGCTGTTTAATCTGCTCGCTTCCGTGTAATAAAACTTTCGCTTGATAGACAGTGCTGTCCACGCTTTCTCTCCTTTCGTCCTAGCTTTGTTCTCGAGCTGTTTTTTTTTTCAAGCATGGATTATTGCCAATTAGCCAAGCTCTCCATGGTGCGTATATTTCTGCGCACTAAATTACACAATTTCCCATGGTGTGTGAACAGAACCTGACGCAGTGAACAAACAACTTAAATAGAATCACTATGTAGTGTGCCATGAAAAATACGTCGTCACTAGGACTTTGTCTAAGTGCAACCAGGATATATACTAAACTCCTTTACGACTTTATTGTTTGTTTTGCGGCAAGAGAAAGTAAAAATGAATGACATTTATCCAAAACACGTGTGCACCACTTACGTCTTGCTGCCGATGTAAGATGCTGTTGGCCGACTCTTCCGCAACCGTCCGCACCAAGAAGACGAACAGCAGAAGAAGCCGCTGCAGCTGCACAAAGGGCCGAATATGATTATTCGACATATACTCGAGAAAAGAAGCTGGCAAATTCACCGTCAAAATGACACGAGCTTCCAAGATCTTATGAATGAAAGTTCTCCCCAGTGTACATGTTTATAGATGTATTACGGTATACTGGAGCACGAAAAGAGGGTTACAAGTACAAGGAGAGACGATACGAGCGCTGACCTGCAAGTAAATGTTTGAAAGCCACCCGGTGTTCTGTAACGTGCACGTAAACCTAAGTAAACGGGTGTTTCGCATTTGTCATTTAGCGAAACCAAATTTTCGATAATTATTCACACACACACACACGCATATATATATATATATATATATATATATATATATGTATAAACACGAATGCGAGAAGTGTGCGTGTGTGTTATTGCGTGACTGCTCTACATAACTCGTGAAATAATGCCGTTTAACTCTTCGCTCTGATGGACATCACTGTTCCTGGCCACACTGCTTTAAGAGAATGGGCCGTGTTGCGTTTCCCGTGTTGCTGCTATTTTAGCCTGAAAATGAAAGTGAATTGGCGGGCTTAACGTCCTGAAACCGCAGAGCGGGTTGTGAGTGACCCCGATAATGGAGAGCTCAGCGTTAATTCCGACCACCTTGCCTTTTAGAATGTCGAGTTCAATGTAAGTACACGATCGCCGTTGCATATCTCCCCCGAGAAAATGCGGCCGGGAGTCGAATCCACAACCTTGTGCTCAGCAGCAGAACGCCATAGCCACTAGAACACCGCGGTGGGTTATATCCTTGCCTATACGACAGCCGAACGTAAATTGTACTGACCGCATCGAGGACGAACAGAATTTCACCTGCCGCAGCGCGGTCACGATACAGAGTCCAGAGCCATGCTTAGAGTGATGCTGCCATCAACGATGCATGTTTCTCTGCTATTGGTTCCACGGCTGTATATGGCCAGTAATGCGCCACGAAGTCATTTCCCCTCAATTCGTCGACAGGATTTGGTCGAGAAAGATAAAGCCAATTGGCTGGCTTCCTGGCGGGTCGCGACAGAGCGAGGGGAAAGGAGATGCAGAATGGCTGCGCGTGTTTTCTCCGCCGCAGTGACCGCACGCGCTCGCTTGAAACGAGTGCAGTCTTGCACTTCGGTCGCTCTTCCCTGTGCATGATGCGCCACACGTTAAAGGTGACGCATCGCATTAATTTTGACATAGAGCGCGCCGCCTCCAGGTTTCCCCCAAAACTAATCAGCGTAATGAAGTGGATGGAACAGGCTTGCTTATAACATCTTCAATGAACTTCAGTGGCTTGAGTCGCGCGCCATTTTTGTATACAAATTTCTATCATCTGTTATTGTTTTGATTCTCATGCACTTGTCACACAGAGCATCACGCACAAGGTGCACACGAATTACGCAATTCGGCAGTCGCAGTGCACAGGTGCCTCCCACCCAAATCGGAGTGCACGCAGTTCTCGTGCTCTCTAGTATGCAAGCATATGAACAATCTTTCTGATTGATGTAAGACGTGATTTTTGTTATGTCAAGCACGGGTTTTGTCCAAGTTAAAGTGTAAGGAAGCACAGCCTTCATCATTTGCCTGCTTGCTTTGCGTGGCCAATTTAGCTGTCGGACTTATGCAGGCCTCCAGGTCCGCTGCGAAAAAAAAAAATACTTTTCGCTTTCACTATGATAGCGGCTACACAGTATATTCTGGGTGGATACGAAACCATCGGCGTATATGATCAAGCCATGGCATAGGGTAACCTGTTTTCTGTAGGACTGTCACCAGTAGCGCATAAACCCGTGTAATGTAGTCTACTTTCTGTGGATTGCGTACGTGCTACCTAAAGAGGTCCCAAGGCAAACGCCAGAAATAATATCTAACCAATCTTAAAGGTCTTTCTCACGGCGCCGGTGAGTCGTTTTACTCTGACAACGACCTAGCCGAGTGGTGGAACCGTGAAAGAAAACGAACGTACATTAACCTCCTCCCCCTTGCGCAATAAGCCGTATTCATGATTTGCTGTAGAAGGGATTTGTGAATCGTACCTATTGATTGATAATTTGTTGTTTTCTTATAATTGTGCTATGAAGACGCTTCTTCTTTTCAGAGGACAAGAGGTTGTCACGGGCTGCTACAAGGTAATTATCTCACGTAATTTAAGAGGGTGCAAGAAAGGGCTCAGGTCTACCATTTGATAACCGATGGTCTTGTTGTTAAAGTTTAGGTTGAGGCGTCAAATTTTAGGTGTTAGACAGATTTCTTGAAAACAAAATGCAATACTCGAGAGCTTTTGCGGTCCACTCCCATCGTAGCGCAGATACCAGAGCCTGGAATGGGAGCAATAACCTTTTACAGAGCGTCAGGAGCCCATACGCACTCAGCTGGAGCTGCGGGCCACGCCAGGTGCATGTCAGTATGAAACGATGATGTTAGGTTCCTCATTTCCTGTAATATCAGTTCCAGTGAACCTACAGATGGACAAATCGAACTCGCAATAGTATTACATCTCAATGCTGACAAAATCGTGTTTAAGACTGATTGGCTGCAGCATGAAAAGCTGTAGAAGTCTTTTTGAATTGGTTGACGCCAGAGCAACGCCATTCTAGACACCATTTGAGTCGCACAGGTAGGCTCCATGTGTTCTCGCTGGGTGGGCGCGGTGAGAACCGGGCCGGTCGAGGCCCGCGCACAGTTCTCGGTTGGATGCATCGGTCACTCGCCGATCATTGTGCATTGTGTTAGGGCACGCAGTGGACAGCGACCCGCACGACAGCGGCGTTGGTGTAGGGGTGCGCCCATCCCAGATCGCCGGTGCAGCGGGCTCATTACGCAATCACACTGCACGAGGGGCGACCTCCATGCGAGCGCCTCCCATCTGGGATCAGCAAGGGCACGCTGCGGTCGCAGCTGGGACCGACAGCAGAGACAGAGCCAGCGGTGGGAACGCGCAGAGTGTCACGAAGGGTCGAGAGGAAGCCGCCAACGAGCCATTCAATTAGGGACGTCCAAGCGACCTCTCATTTGCGAGTATTTAGGAGCTTGGCAATGCAGTCTTTTTCATTCCTCTTGTTACACTGATACGTATTGGTAATCAATAATGACTCGTAAGCTCTTACAATGCGAGGACAATTACGTTCCAGCGTATGACGCAGGACATGCAGAATAACTTTGGTGGACTCCGTGTAAACATCCTGAAAAAACATATGTTAGACGCCGTAGTTGGGGAATACAGAAAAAAAAATATTGACCACCTGCAGTTATCTTACTTGCACCGAAATATCGGTACACAATTGGTTTTGCATTGTCCCGCCAATGGAATGGGGCGGCCGCAGCCGTGAAAACAACCGGCAAAGCCAGACAGCGGCAGCCACTGAGTAACTGCGCTGGATTCACCGTTCTTCTTCTTCGTGCGGTTTTACGTGCCAGAACCAGTTCTGATTATGAGGCACGCCGTAGTGGAGGGCTCCGGATTAATTTAGACCACGTGGGGTGCTTTAACGTGCATTACAAAGCAAGCACACAGGCATTCTTGCATTAACTTCAAGTAAGTTCAGCCACTGGAAGCGCGTTCAAAAAAAGTTGCGCTAGTTACTAATCTTTTACGAAAAACGGAGACATATCCAACAATCTTATCTCGCTGGGGAAACAGCTTTACATATGTTGGGCTGTAAAGTCAGTGCCACTTGTGTAGGCGCTTGCTGAGGTTCTATTTGATAGGAACTGCTTTCAGGAGGATGAGAATAAATGTGACGAAAAATGATCAAATAATAGCAGTCACAATATTTCACTTGCAGTGTATACCACTTTCTTTATTTATAAACTATTTTATTCCTCCCTATCACATTACGATGTACTCCTTCGCAATGTTACCATAAACTCAAGAGGCACATGTATTTCGCATAAGAAATATTAATATTCTTGTAAATAAATACAGTCTGCTAGCTAATTAGGTTCTTGATTTCTGATTTTGGTGCCAATATCGAAGTTCGTGATTAAAGTCCAGTAATACTTTATCCAGGTCTACTTAGCAGGATTACTGAGGCTAGTAGAAGTTTCGAGATATCTATCTCCAAAATATGTTAAACAATAAATTGGCGAAATAGTTTCATGTTGAAAATAATGGAAACACATAAACTGGAAGATGAATCAATATCGTAGAGAAATTTTCTTCACGGATAGGTTCGTTTTATTTTCCTTTGGCGAGGGTGAACCTGTGGATGACTAGAAGAGTAGATTGCTAATCTTCGTCGTGATGGATAGATGGACAGACAGAGCAAGCCCAGCCCTTACATTCCAACTACTGTCGCAGTACGGAGCATCATGATGTCAGGCTGAGGTGTCTATTTAATGTCATGAGAGCGGCTGCCAGAAGAACGCACAATGCCGCTCTAGCGACTGGCTGTGACCGAGCAGTTCTTAAAAAAATTTTTTTTGCCCTTTACTACGTACCACCGTAAATCTCAGCTTCTCATGGACGTCTGTCCTCCGGAGATTTCAGATGCTCGACATGCGCTCAGGTTGCTCTGGCTTGTTTTTTAGGCAAGCTGGACATAAAGCGCTGCGGGAAAAGCTCATCGCATGCTGCGAAACGCTGTTTTGTCACGTTTTGAAGTACGAGCGTCCGGTGTATGCTGCTGGCAATATCGTATCTTTCGCGAACTATAAGAACCACATTAAAATGCGTTTTTGCGGGCCATTGATGACAAGGGTACCTTCTGTGCGCAACAAAATGCTGCTACCAGGGTCGCGCTGCCATTTTCAGAGATCTGACACAACGGTAAGTGTCCATGGCCACATTGGCATGCGCCCAAAAAAAAGTCCAGGTATTCAAATCTCGCCATCATTTGCAAAAAAGACCAACGCCTTAGCGGAAAAGCAGTGTTACCATCGTGACTTGGTTTTCCGCCAGGAAAAAAGACTGCCTTATAGAGGCGCTGCAGTTCATTATTCCTTACAAAAAAAAAAAAAAAAAAAAAAAAAAAAGGCGTGGCTCTGCAATGGCAAGGGACGGAAGAAACGGTATGGAAAGCGAGGGAATATTTTTGGCAATGTCTGCTGCATCTACTGTAATCCATCATGTTAAAGTGAGTTGAGATTACTTGACGCCGATGTGCAATGTCAATAATAATAAAAAAAAACTTTACCACTGCTTCGATATTTGAAACACGCTGGACCGCTGTACTGTTAGACTGGTGCTTTTGTCTCCAATTGCGGCAGGGTAATATACTAATGCAGCTTAAGCAAAATGTACATCTTTAGCGTCCCTTTCGAATAACAACTTGTGTAAAAATTGATCGTCCGCTCTAAGTACGGCATCTGTCAATACCCATGGATTGCTTTGTGATGTCATTAAACCGCATCACTAATCAGCACAAATGTTTGGGGGTGCCATGGTATCGAAGCATTTTCCACGTTATTGCATACAGCGAAAGAACAAAACACAGCTTGAATGTTTTGCACGTTCACAAAGGTACACAACAATCATGCCATTATTGTTCATGACTGCACAATCATGCCATCGAAAATGCTGCAACGTAGAAGTGCGTTCATGGTTTCAATGTTTTATAATTATAAATTCCCAACAGTTTACTAAAGGCTTGTTGCAGGCTTTAACGTTTCCAGCCTTTCATGACTCAACCTGCGAAAGCAATCGTGGTAAGTAAAAAAGAATTATTACGAAATGCATAATAGGAATAATTAATGTGGTACTCAACAGAGCACCGAAAAATTCAACACGACTCCTTGCCCTAAGTAATAAAAATTAGAGTCGTTGTCTACATACAACGTTACTGCAGCGAAATACTTTGTGCCTCGATAACTGTAGTTCTTGTAGAGTGGGTAATTCCAACACATAAATCGCAGGTTACTGAGCACCTTTGTGTGCACTTAGAATTCCTGGAACTTCCGGCTTCCTTTGTGTTCGGCGGTGACTCACGTCGCGTCAGGCGTTGATAACGAGACCGAACAACCAAAATATATTATTATGCAACTGGTCACTCATTGCTGCAACGGCAACGAAGGACACACCAGAACAAGCATCTTGCGGTTGCAGGAAGTGAAGACATAATATAAAGCAAGCACCTGTTGCCACGGAACGAGTTGTGCGCACGTGCAGGCTTAAGGACACTGGCCGCTTGGATGCTTCCGGTCTGGAATCACCGTTGCATCATTACCGTCCTCGCTCGCTGGGTCCTCCTAGACACCGTCATTTCCTACAAGCGAAAAGTATGCCTCGGGGCTGAGGCCGCTAGTTGTCTCTCGCCAGCAGCCGCCGCCGGCGTATACGAAAGGGTCCGTCGACACTTCGGATGAGCGGAAGTCGGCAGGCGCACGTGCTGGTGCACGAACGCCAGGTACGGTGGCGTGATGACGAGGCACGTGGTGTTTCCAGACGAGCTCATGCCCAGACGAGCTCCTTACTTTTAGTTAAGGAGGTCCGCACACGCAACAACGGAAACGTGCAAACGGCCGAAGAAATATAGCCACACTCATCTGTCCTCTATCATTAATGTTTGGGGTTTCACGCGCCAAAAACACGATATGATTATGCAGCATGGCGTAGTCAAGGAATCAGGAATAATCTTGATTAACTGTAAGTAAACGGGCATTTTTGCATTTTCCGTAAGTGCTCTGTGAAACAGGTAATTTATTTTCTGTTGGGTCAATCACCATCGATGCTCGATGGGAAGAGAACGAAAAGGAAGTTTCTTAGACATTCACAAGGCGGGGGGATTGCAACTGCTGATTTCGTGGCCGGTGGCGGTACACCGGCTGGACACGCTAACACGGCCACACAAGTGGTGACAGTTAGCCTTGATGGACGGTGCCGAGCATGCCTGACACAAGCTGGTTATCGATGAGCTTTTCTCTTAGTTGCAAATATTTAAGAAGCGCCATTGACGGAAGCCTTACGCTGGAGACCCACGGCGTAATATGACGTGCTCGAAAAGTCTCGATTTACATCCAAATTAAGCTGACCGAATTAAAGGTGAGGCGGAGAATGGTCGACATCACGAAGTGCATGAACTCGTTCAGGACGGGCCGAGATCCCAGAGCATATGCTCGAGTCAAGGCAAAACTCCCGCGAAGAGCACATTTGTTGTTTTTTTCGTTCATGCATGTTTTTCCTATCCCAGTCTAGCCAGGGTCAGCAGATACGCGGACTCGTTCGAGCCCGATTGTCCGGATTGCCGCGATCCCTTCTGCACTTTAGAACACACGCTCTGGCGGTGTCCCTCGTTACGGGACCATGATAATCTCACCACGGAAGAAGAGCGGAAGAAGATGCAACGGTCGGAGCTCAAGAGCTCCGACCTCACCGCTCAGCTACGGGCGGTTTGAGAATCGTCATTTACACTTTCCAAATGACTTTGCAAGGACTTGCCAGTACGCGGTTAGCTTGTATTCTAAATAAAGTCGTTTATGCGAACTACACTCCTTATTGAAAGTGCGATTTTCGCAATCCTTACAGTGTAATACGTACGCTCTGTGCAATGACGTTAGCTAAGTTTTGTGCGGGTGCGTACGACTTGAAGCCTCAAGAGCGTTCCTTTGAACTGTTTAAAATGCAGGCGCCGTCTCCTTTGGGCTGCAACATGTACTTCGTCAATGTAGCAGCGGCGGTAGTGCTTCGTGCTCAACGTTAGTGCCTACTTCCGGGACGCAGGTTTTCACGATACAAGCTAGTCACCTTTTACAGCATTGGCTCACGTCAGTTGTGGGCGTGTCTACTATGGTAAACATGTTTCCACGCGTGTCAGGCTTTCTGGAGCTGTGCGATAGGCGTACGTACGACCGGGAAAATATCTCCAGCATGCATCAAAGAAGATTGCTCTCTTTACTCCTAATAAGCATAAGTGACGCGATGGTACCATTTGAGCTGCCGTGTTTTAAACGCAGATAAAATGAGATCTGTCTTTTAAAACTATTTATTAGCCTTCCGGAACAACCACCAACGCTCAAGTCCCCTACATTCAATGGCCCAGGCAACGAACTTCACCACCGACACATTGATGATGACCGGCGGTATTAAGAACAATTATAAGAATTATGCGGACATATTGTTACACAAAATAAATGTTTTCTGTCTCTTTCCTCGAAGCTCAGGCCTACCAATACGATGGCAATATATGACGGCTGAAACCACCAAAGAACCGTCATTTTTTGCAACCCAGCCTCATCTTCAACCCCATCTTCCGCTTTTGCCCCCTTCTGTTTAATGGGTGTGTGCATCACGGTAGGCATCACGGGCGCTGTAGTTGTGAAAATAGTAGTCCAAAGAGGAATTAAAGTGAGATTTAATCAGATGGAAAAAAAGAAACTTCAAATAGATAGAACGTTCGAGAATATGCCAATCTCGCTCTACTGCTCGCCACACAGCTCGCTTAAATGTGGAAATAACGCTAAAAGCATGAGATAAATACAGCAGCATTATGAAAATACATAACCTGCTGCTTGTATTATTAATATTGGCCGTCAGTTGCTACAGTAACCTGTTGCACCCAAGATAAAGCGACTGGCATGATAAACTACGTGAAAGAAAAAAAAAGAAAAAAAAGAAAGACGTTTACCTATTGCGGCTTTGCCGCATAACACAAGAGGTAATTTGTGCTTTGGATAATTCATTTATTTATTAATTGCTTTTTTGCTTCCCACTCCTCTGCATGCAGACGCGCGCGTAGACAGAATGAGACTTAAGAGTGGTCGCCTAGTACTTATCTCGGTCGTGTCTGCCATGCCATTCGCGCGTCATGTTGGCCATATCTTAAAAATATTAGGACCCTATTTTTACCAGCACGGGAAGAGAAAGATAGTAAGAAGGTATGATATAAGTGTATGAAATCGCGACACATTATAAATCAGCGCGGTTAAAAAGATATTTTGGCTGCAAATCACTTATGTTCATGCTTGTGCTACATGCTTTAGAACATAGTGCACTTTTTTACGTAATCTGTATACAGCTGATTATAATGAGTTGCACGTGTAATGATTCACAGTGGCCTACTACAGAATGTAACTGGAACCAACGCTTCGACAAGGAGACTTGGCGAAACATTGGTACCTGCGGCGTATCTTGTTCGACCACTCTTGATTACTTCAAGCCTCCATGTTCCTGCCAACCAACGTTTTGTTTGCAGTTAATACGGGCGAGCTTGAAGAAATGAATTCATCCATGATTGGGAAAGTTGCAAGCAGCGCAGAAGAAAACGCAGACAGAGGGGCAGAGACACAGGCAAGGCGTCGGGTAACTTTCGGTGCTTCAGAAAGACGTCACAATCACAGTTAATCTGGCGACAAAGTCACCCGTCTGTGTCCACGCAATTGGGAAAAGCCAATTTCCTACATGGCAGGACGCAATTGCCTGCCCGCCCGCATATTTGTTTGTCCTCGCGGCGTTTCCGCGCGTCGCTCCAGCACCGGAAAGAGCGACTCGAGGCGAGGGCGCTGTTCCGAAGTGAGGAAGCGGCCGCACTTTGGTCGTGATTGCGGCCGCCGTCGGCCCTCCCGGCGTGGTCCGGCCGCCTTCGTCGGGAGGCTTAATTGTGCGCGCTCACGTGCGGACAGCCCCCCCCCTTTTCGTCTTGCGCGGGCCACAAACTGCGCGGACGCCGCCTCGGTCGAGGGAGGAAAACAAAGCCCGGGAAGGACGCAAAGGAAGCGTGTGGTGGAAGCGAGAGCGACTCTGGCCATGAGTCACACCTGTGCCGTGAGCCTCAGTCATGAGAGGAGTGTGAAACCACGCTGTGGTATCCCCGGTTCGGCTCCGAGTGCCGCGCCAAGCGCAAAGTGTGGTGAAGTGGGTCACGCGAGATGATGTGGCGGCACGGAAACCGCATCCAAGTGGGGCTATTCCTGCGCCGGGCGGGTCCTTCCAGAACGCGCCAAACTGTCGTTCGCTTATATTGCTCCTCCCGCTTTGGCAGCACAACGTTATCTAATGCTGTGGATAGCAAAGTTGAAGCGCTATCTGTTCTTGAGTTGATATTAAACAAAACGAGCAGAGGGAAAAGTAACGTCATGGGAACATTTGTCCCATTAAATAAAGTGCTCCACCACGACAACCAGACTATACAAATGAGCTATATTACCTTGAAGGTGGTATCGCATATAGCAAAGCCTAATTAACGTGATGTTAGAAGAGCGAGAAAAAAAAGAAACGGTAACAGGTACAAATTACTGGGAGGGCATAACGAATTACTTGGGCAAGAACAAGTCAACCCATATACTATCAAAGGTCGGGACCAATCCTCAAGTTGAGAAACAAGGAGTACAAGATGGTGACGCCGTGTATAAATGAAAAATAAACAAGATGTTCTATTCTTCTGTAGAAAATTTCGGAAACTTTCTTTGAACGCGAAGAATTTTTCAGCGACTCAAGTCAGTTTTTGCTTGTGTATCACACCTCGCTAGGTTCCTGGGCCAATCCCGGAGTTAGTGCAGTCTAAAATTATGTACCACTGGGGCTACTGCGTGTGCACTTGGTCATTTTGAAGCTCCATATATATATATCTCCGACAGCCGTATTTGAACAGAGGACGTCTAGCACAGAAGCCCGACACTGTAACCATACCGGCTCGGACGTTTTCTTTTTTTTACTTTTTAATTCAACAATCAGATGCAGAGAGGTGTTCAAAACATGTCTGCCTACTTTCTTTGATATATTGCTTTAAAATGTCTCAAGTTGCGTCAATTCATCAAGTACACTAATTCGGAGAGCAAGTTGTGCTTGTGATCGATACACACCACTAATGTGACACACTCTTGACGAAATTCTCTCTTGTCGATCGAGTGTTAACGTCAGCGTGTCTGACCACCATATCTGTTGTACAGAAACTATGGATGCCCAAAAGCATGATAATATTGTAAGATATGCCATTTTCGTTTTCCACGGGTGAGTATACCTGGGAGGGATAAGTCTGTCTGGCAGTTTCATTTCTATCACATCATAACGTCGTCAGCAACAGAACGTGCCGCTATGCACGGTGCAATCAATTACTTGCTACAGCAGTGACTGAATCGTCGGCGGAATTTCTGCGATTCGAATGCACATTTACAAGTCCTGGAGTCTGCTTACGTCATGAGTTACACGCGCTGCTAGTAGTGTACGAAATAAGGCACGCTCATCACCACGCAGTCGAGAAAGCACACAATTGTATTTCAATGGTTGCCATGGCACTGCGAAATTGTCGGCAATGACAGCGCAGATGAAGCTGCGCGCTCGGCTAATCAAAACTCGAGAGCGGTTGCTCATATCCCTCTTGAGAACGGACGCTGGGAGGCAACTTCAATTACTTGTTCGCCACATCACACTTATACGGTGGGATTCACCGTATTTTACCGGGTTTTACGGTGGATTCACCGGGTTTCACAAAATGACGCTTGTATTCTCCTGACCCTAACTTGCGACTTCGCCTGCCACCCGGACTTTCCTGTCTGAAATCTACTTCATTGTGTTGCATGTAGTTGGGTGTAACATTCACAAATGCCTATTCATTCCTGGGAATGGCGAACAGTGCAGCGTGCAATTTGTGTGGGTGTGACGAGACAATAGAACACCTTTTGTGCCACTGCCCATCCTTCGACGCTCAACGATGTGCTCTACAAGCTAGAGTCAGCCGACTGGATTATAGAGCGCTCTCGGAGGAAAATATTCTGGGACCATGGCCTTTGCATAAGGCCCCAAAATGGGTTCTGCACTTGTTGAAGGCGACTGGACTGTACGAACGCTTGTTAGAACGGACGTTCCTTTGGGAATGCGTTTACTATGACTGACCCCCTATTATTTTCCTTCTATTTTTTCTTATCTATTCTTCCCCTTTCCCCTCCCGAAGTGTAGGGTAGCCAACCGGGCACATGATGCGTTAACCTCACCGCCTTTCCTTCTTCGTTTCTCTCCCTCTTCTATTTCAGCGTTTTTCGGAGAACATCACAAAGAAATATCGGGTCCCAACTCTCAATGAAAAGAAAGAACTCGATAGTTTCTGGCTTTTTGCACAGGAGACAGTTCGTTGCACAATTATGCACTTTTCAGGAAGCCACGTTTTAACTGTAATTGTATTGCTGTGTAAATGAAAAAGGAATGGCTTTATATGCGTCGACGGGCGGAATACAACATCCTTATTCATTTCCCGCGTGCAAACCACCCCACTGAGGCACTAGTAATGTTTCGTATTAAATGATGTCAATGACTGTCGAGTCTGCCTTTTTTTTTCGTGAAGGAGTCACGTTTTGTTGTTTTCTCGCAAATGCTCCATTGTGCTATCTTGAGGAGATTGTAAAAAATAAGCATAGCAATATATCGCGCTGGGTGATTGCATTTGTACATCCGATGGCAATGAATTTCTTTAGTATGGACTCTACTGCGCATGTTTATATACCTTTCCATATCGAACCAATTTTAACGGCAAAGATATCCTAAAATTAATTTCGGATACTTGTACCGTTCTGCGAATGTTCACAATACAGGATGAAAAAACAGCTATGAGGTTAACCCTATGTTGACCGCACGATCCGCACCGTTTTTGGCGCCATTTGTCGCATAATAACTCAGGTCCAAGTGACATTATCGTTAATGGTGAACTTGTGTCAGGCAGCTCGCGTATGGCAATATGTTTTAATGATTTTTTTTCAATCTGTTTTTACTAACATTTCTGCAGACGGTTTTTCACCGTTCACACTAGAATACCCGTACACATCAGTAATGCCTAATATTCAAGTGTCGCATGAAGGCATTGTAGCTCTTTTGCCTAAAATTAACGATAAGAAATCTGTTGGCCCAGACGGCATACCAAATGCCTTTCTGCGCAGATATGCGGAATGGGTAGCCTACTATCTAGAGATCATAATGCCACGCTAACACAAAAGCGGGCCCCAGATGACTGGCTAGTAGCAAAAGTAGTTCCGGTTCACAAGTCTGGTGAAAGGCAAAATATTGGAAACTATCGGCCAATTTCACTCACACGTGTATGCTGCAAACTACTTGAACACATAGTTTCAAAGTCAATATACACCTTCCTTGAAGACAAGAAAGCTTTTTTTCCCAACCAGCATGGATTTCGACAGCATCTTTCGACTGTCACATAGTTGATAGAAACGGTTAACGATTTTTCAGCTTCCTTGAACAATAAAAAGCAGGTCGACGCTATATTTTTAGATTTGTCGAAGGCTTTCGATCGGGTCGTACATAATGAATTAATTAATAAACTGATGGACATGAATATAAATTATGAAGTTGTTATGTGGATCCACTCATACCTTACAGATCGGAAATATTACGTTGAAATAGATGCTGACAAATCTAACTATTTTAAGATAACCTCAGGCGTTCCACACGGATCCGTTTTAGGACCACTTCTTTTTCGAGTTTACATCAATGATATTGCTCATCACATAAGGAAGGACATAAGCATCCGGTTATTTGCAGATGACTGTTTATTATATCGTGAAATGAATAACCAAAACGATGAGGCGTCACTTGGTCAAGCCCTTAAAGCTGTAGAAGTCTGGGCCCCGAAATGTAAAATGAAAATGAACGATTCTAAATCAGTCATGCTCAGAGTTACAAACAGAACAAAGCATGTTATTGAGTATAATTATGAGATGAGTTCAACAATTCTAACTGAAGCTGAAACAAGCTTCAGTTACCTAGGTTTAACAATCTCGAAAGATTTAAGTTGGAAACCACACGTAGACAGAATTTGTGGAGCTGCAGAAAAAAAAGTTATGGTTCCTTCGCCGCAAATTAAAGCTAGCAATCACATCCGTCAAGCTGCTTGCATATTTAACTTATGTTAGACCGACGTTAGAGTATGCCAGTGTCATGTGGGATCCGTTTCAATCAGAATTAATAAACCGCATTGAGAAGATACAGAGAAAATCCGCAAGCTTCATTCTTTCCCGGTATTGACTCTGTTTCTGAAATGCTTCGGTTGCTTGATTTGTCTCCACTGGCTCAACGGCGGAAGTTGGCTAGACTTAAATTTCTTTTTTTGTTATCAAAAGGCCACTTCAATATTGAAACCACACCCTATCTAGCTTCCAGGCAGTCTAGAAACGTTAGGTCAAGCAATCATTGCATGTTCTCAATTCCAAAATCATATCTGGACGCGTACGCTTATTCTTTTTTCCGCGAATGATTAAGAAATGGAACAGTTTGCCGGTGTCTGTTTTGCAGTCGAGTAGCATCAGAGGCTTTGAGGAACGTGTTAAAAGCCTTTTATGAAATGAAATCTTAATGGTGTAGTGCAAACGTTGTCACACTGTTCTTGAATACATGCTGTAGTCTTTCAATTATGTTGCTTGCGATATCACTGTCACAATGCCACAAACACGTATTTCTTAGTCAAAATATTGTATTTGTATTTGGTTATTTGTTTTGGTGGTTATTGCATTGTATTTGCCACATTCATTGCTTCATGTCCTATTTACGATTGTAAGGTGTTTTCATTTTTTTACGTTATGTGCAAACATGCTGTACCTACGCTGTTACGGCCAAGACGGCCAACAGTATTTGAAAAAAAAAAATATCCTAGACTCTCGTTTTGTCTCATCATTAACACAGTAGAAGGAAACAGTTTTCTAGGCTTGTTTACTGCCAGAAAACAATTCTGTGCGCATATGGCCGTATAGTTTCCTGAGCATATTCTGAGAATGTGCATTCGACGTTCTCACTAATGTTTCACAATAATAAATGCTAATCTAACCTGTTCATTGCAGATAAAATGCTTAGTTCTTCTCATCATAAGTAACAGAAAGGTTGGGCAGTGATTGAAATAATGAAAGTTCTTTTAGGAGAATATAACAAGTAGTGTGCTGTCCGACAAGTTAGTCCCACAAGTTAGGGAGTGGCGAAATGCCACAGTTATTTTTTAAAGTGTGAAGCTGCTTGAAATGGAACGCATTTCAAAGAAATTCATCCTAATTTTCATCTTTGTCTACGCAGCCTGTTGTTTCAAGTGCGATATGAGGTTTCGGCAATCGTAATAGGGACCTCTGTGTTTTGCAAGATTCGGTTCTATAGAACGTCTGCTTAAGCCTAAATAATGACAAGTATAACATGCTGATTCATACACCTGATCAAAGTGCAACAATTGAGTTGCGCTCTAAATCACGAAAGAGGCACTGCTCCTACATAAGCACAATTAAAGGCGTTACTCGTCTTGAAAAGCATCTAAACAAGTTGACAGACATGAAACAATATGAACCTAAAAATTACTGCCGCTCTACTTTTGATGCTGCTGATGAGCATCATGCTGATGTATCCAGGTTTCATGGGCTTTCATAGCCTGCAACGCCTAACGAAACAGCATCATTTTGGCACTGTGGCATAGTCTAAAGCAAACCACAGGTTTTAGTGAAGCCAGCTCAAGTACAAAGATAAGAGAAAGAAGCTTACAAAGGCAACTATTATTAGATACACCCTTGTTAAATGTCCCCTCTACATTGCGTTAGTGTGCGGTTTATAACACGTAGCGTCAACACAGGCACGCGAAGGAATCCACTCTATCAATGAAGCTCTGCTTCATTCGCCCAGCAGGCACTATAGCATTGCATCTCTCAAAATGAAGACCAACGCTTTACGAACTGAGCCGTAAAGCTACAAATGGCCGGAACCTTGACGACGAAGAGGAAGTACACAAACTGCGATCGAAAGTTGCGGCTGATTCGATAAGTTCCACAGAAACGCATGCGGGAGACAGTAATGATGCCCACCGAAAGAGGAAGTGGCATGTGAAGTCGGGGGAAAAGCAAGCAATGACTTCGATCACGAACTCCACGATACTGATGACGGCGTCGAGAACGCAGCGGATATTGAGACGGAGGCCGTTAGTATTTAGGTCTCTTCTGTGTGTTGGCCGGAAACGAGGTGCATCCGCTTCAAGTACCGGGTATTCCTCCATGCACGCTACCACTCGAGACCTCTCTGAAGTGACCAGCCGCTGAAGCAGACGAGAAGCGTGGCGTAGTATATTTCGCACAAAGCAAAAAATTGTGCGGCAACAGTGAACGGTGTCCGTTTGAGAGATTTCATTTGCTCTCCATAAGCTTGCTGATACATAACCTAATAATTACGCGTCACCTGTATCACACGGGAGTTAAAAGCGGGTGGAGGAGGGAATCATAGGTGAGCAAACTGTAGAACCACTGCTTTACTTGATATTGCGCAAAAAAGAACAACAAAAGAACAACATGCATGCATGATTTGTAGAGGCGCCTAGAGCTGATGCCGATGTAGTGAAATAATGAAACATCCTTTAGGAGAATATAGCAAGTATAGTGTTCTGTATGATTAGTCTATGATACGTATTCTGCCTTCGTCTTCTAAAGAGAACAAATATATTAATTCGTTTCATTCATTCATTTATTTACTAATTTGTATACACATAGTTAGATATTACGCAACAGTGGTTGGATCCATAGTTTTTTCGGCTAGTCGGGGGTCTACTATATAATAGGTATAAACCTGACGCACCTTGCCGAATTAAATGAATTTCACACAAATTTTGGGCAGAATAGTATTCGAATATACGAATTACATATTGTTCAAGTTCACAGATCAAAGAAAGCAAAATACACTGTGCTGCTAGAAATCAGTAGTAAGTGCAGGAGGCAATTAACCGAGTGAGCCGCAGTGAATGCGAAAAATTCGCGCTGTCCCGCTCCACGTCAACCCCTTCTGCGTCATGACGTCACAACACAGTCATCTCCTGCGAAACAAAACCATTCGTTGATGCAAATAAAGTTAACATAAGAAACTATTAAGCACATTCTGATGCTTACATCAGAATTTCCTAAATGACCACGCGGGAAAACGCGCCGAGAAAGTTTTTTGAGACCTAATACTATTTTTATAGAGATTATTGCCTATGACTGCTCTATGGTAGTTCTGTCTTCTTGCGTAGGATAGTGCGGGCGTATGAGAGAAAGACACCATGTGCTGCTTTCGTCGAAAATGGCGCGCAATGAGCACACGAAGCCGTGCATCAGTGGACCCGCTTTATTCTAACTGCGACAAAAGTTTTTCCTCCGCCGAAGAGGCGTTCAAGAAAAGCCCGTTGAGCCTACTGAAAGCGATACAGCTTCCATGAAACTCCCGCTGTACCAAAAAAAAAGATAAAGCAAAAAAAAAAAATGCGGAGGTGTGCACAATTCCTCACCTCATCTCCTCACAAGGCCACTCTGTTGGCAAAGGATCCCATAGGGTTCGGAGTATTGCTCATCCAGAAAAATAGAAATAGGAGAAGGCGGAAGAAAGGCGTAAGCACGCTTTCGGTGCACAAGCTTGTAAAGAAAAATTGTTCTGCCAGCCACACGACTTGAACCAAAGGACACTGGCAGTGCTTGGTATGCAAGTTGTGCAGGCTCTGTATGAATGCAGTGCACAAGCTGCAGTGAGTGTGCCCATGAAGCCAGAGAGGGGCCCATGTGGACTAACTATTGCGAGTGATTCATTTGCAAGGAATGAATTATCTTTTCGTTGAGGGGTTTATGTAATTTAGACCACTCTATACTCATCGTAATTTTCCCTGGGGTGGGGACAAAATGAGAGATGTCTGACTTTTTAAAAATAATTCTTATTTAATGCTTGTGTTCATTGTACCGCCATTATTGTTCTTGGAAAAAACCCAAGAAACATGATTACTGCAATTTTTCACTATTATTAATATAAACAAAAATTAGCATCTAGTTGTAAATGTCTGCCTCATTTTGCACCGCCTTACTACAAATGGACGTTGAAATAGAAGTATTTGTGAGCGTTTTTGATTAGAGCAAGACGTTAATCACAATAGTCGTATCTACACTAAAGATAACTTGTTCGGAAACTTGGTCGATAATTGAGGAATACATTGTGTAACAAACAAGACAATGACAAACAAATGACGACGGGACACCACTTGATACAGCACCCACGGCAGCCTGTCTTCAGCTCTTCGTGTTTGTTTTATTTTAACCTGCCTACGCTATGTTGCATTTGCCTTATGTCGCAGGAGTAAAAAGCTTTATTTCCAATAGCCCAAAGAGTCAATGCATCACTTGCGGCAGCAGATGAAGTCACTGGTGAAAAAAACCATATGGTAGACTCCATACCAGCCGTAATATTTGGAGCATATTAGGAAAACAAACTTCATAAAACTGATCCGTGTAGCAGTTCTGATTATACGTCAAAAACTAGAAACGTCAATTATAAAGGATTGCTCTGTGGTTGCCGTTTGCCAAGTATTAAACCGGTCAATTAAGGCGTCTTCATCTGAAGCCGTTCTCGATTGAGCGCTCGAATATCAGTGCTACTAAGAAGGATGATGACTGAGCAGTGACATATTATAACTTTATTCTAACGCGATGTCGCCGTTCCAAAGATTTGAATTCAAAACAAATGTGTCGATGGTGGGAACAACCATTTACCTATACTAACAAGGGTGTCACTGGGTCAGAAATAGCGTCATGATAATGCTTTCAGAAGCCGCCTAAACAAGTATAATTAGTGATCACGTTGTTAACCTTCTATTCTGCTGTTGTTGCACAGCGCATCAATTCACGTTTTTCAAGGTCGCAGTCGCTCCGCTGCACTAGCACACGGTAATCGAGCACAAATAAACAGATAGATGTAGAAAAGGACGAACATGCAATGTGCTTCCTCCTTTCCTGCACATTCTTTATGCGTACTTTGCCACCACTACTGCAAATGGAAAAGGATTACGAACAGGGCGAGTTGGAAACAGTACTAGCGTCATAAGGTCAGTTCAACTGAAGTAAACTTAGTGTTCTCCGCTGGGATGCAAACTTTCAAGACTGTGCAATGCAATAAAAATTTTAAAAAGCCCGAAATCTTCTAATGACGAAACCCAATTCACTGGGTGCACTTAAGATGCCTACGAAATACTTTTAAGCTGGCGAAAGGCATACGCCGGAGAAACTGGGCCACATTTTAGTGATAGAGCAAGACAGGCCAATAACAACTTAAAGAAATCGTACGGCAGCCATCTAGCCGCCCACTGTAACGAATGCGCAAGCACTCCGTTGTTCAGTAGTACCAGGTTGCTGAAATATTCAAAAACAAAAAAAAGAAAGATAAATTATAGACACGTACTGCTTAACAAAAGCAAAATATAAGTGTGTCAGCGCGGCGTCACTTAGCCTATCAAAGCAAGAGGTGTTGTTTTGCTGGATAAACACCTGTACTAGTAGTGACCCCTGCGGGCATGACTGCCAATCCCGAAGTTTCTTGCAGTTTTTTGGGCCTATTATAAATGACTGGTACTCATTGGAATAAACTCCAACTGGCAGTGGGCTATAGTCCTGCACGTTGTGGTTGTTTTCTTGTCCTCGTTCCATTATTTTGCTTCAATTTACATTCAATAAGTGTTTGGTCTCGGTCACCAGCAAAACTGTTTGAAGTATGATCCCAGGAATACGTCGCCGTGCTTTTCATCCACTACCTTTGTGTTTTAGTAAAACCAATCAGACATTTATTTTCTCAAAAGTTCATTTCCCGTTTATATTATGGCACCCCCCGATAGGAGAGAATACGTGAGCGCTCGCCAAAGCAAGTGAATATGTTTACTGCGTGCCGTCGGGAATAATGTTGTAGTGCTGGCATGCGGTAAATAAAAACGCCAGGCGAGGGATGTCATTAAGGCCATCGAGCTCCGCGCAGACGGACGCTGCGCGGATGCAATGCGTGTCGCGCGGCGGAAACCGCATCGCTGCGCCTAACAGCCTAGAATACGCGGTCTGCTTAGATGTGGGACAACGGGCTTCGGGCGTTGCATGCTCAGTCGCCGTGTCCACAAACGCCGAGGCGCCATACACTCTCCTTTTCGCATTACACGGATGAGGTAAAAAGACGCTGGATGAATCATTGGCTCATTGCGGCTGAATAGCGTCGAGGAGATTCGCTAGTGGAAAGGAAACACGTGATTGATAATTAGGCAAAGGATAAGAACCTGCGACTAAAGGGACAATAGAGAGGAACACATTGTTAAGTTGTATTAGAAAATTACATTTACACAATACTCAAAACGTGAGAAAGCCGGGTAAATCCAAAACTGCGCAAAACTGACGTGTCGCACCAGGTTTTAGCGAAGGCTGCGAGTTGAGTACGTCGGAACGGGTTTATTATTGCGATAGCAATTATATGGACACTCCAAAGCAGATTTCTGCCGTCGGCGTCGCCGTCACCGTCGCCGTCGCCGTGAGGTTCCGTATGACGTCAATGGAGATGAAATCGTCGCCGCGCGCCGCCGAATGCTGTATGAGCGAGTGAAAGGGCGCCAGGGACGCGCGCTTTCACGGGGAGGGAACGCACGGCGGAGAACAAACGCGCGTTCTGCGCCGTGCTCCCTTAAGGGCTGCAGAAGTAGGCGTCTCTTTCCTCCTTTACAATCACCATATATGTAGAGCAAACGCGCCTTCTTCTGACGCACGAAAGGCCGTGGGGGGGGGGGGGGGGGGAAGGGAGGGGACGTTTAGCTGCGGCACCAAGTACCTATTATATCAGAGGCTCCGGCAACAGTCACCAACGCCGCACGCATTTTGTGCGAACGTGGGCAAAACGCCGACGGCGTCGACAACAGTTCTGCGTGTTGCCGGTGCTGCTGCATGTCCAAGTTTATACAGCTGATAAAGCTACTGTCATTACTCCGTATAGCTCTCTACACATTTGCTATCGCAATTGATCCTTCGCCTTTCAGGTGAAACTGCGACAACTTTTTAAAACGACGCGCAAAAGGAACGAGGACACAAAGCGAAGAATGACAAGGACGCAGTGAAGGAAACATTTGTGTGGGCGAAGGCGCCAGAGTTTAAGCATGAAATTATGCAGACACGTGACCAGTCACATGACCATCAAGATAACTGTTCTACCCTTTTGAACAGGGCAGAGGCAGCTGACACGAACAAACGCTTAAGTATGTACCGACCGTGTCAAGTTAGCCCCAGCTGTATATAGGGTGTTCCAGCTAACTTTAGTCGAGCTGGTATAAGAAAAAAAAATGTAGGAAGGAGCACGGTACAATATGCGGTTACTATGGTGTTTGGTTGTCAGACCGGTGACGAAGGAACTCCATAGGTTCTACATTTGCATCATGCACCGTCTTTCTAATTTTTTTTCTTCTAACAGCTTGGCTAACGCTATAGTTGGGACACGCGGCGTAAATATTTTTTTTATTGAAATGAAGATGAAAAGAAAGAGATTGACGTCCTTGTCGTTCTTGGCTTTGTGCACTCGCTTATTTTGCACATTGTTTATGAGGAATGCTAGTGAGGTACGCCATAGCTTGTTACAACATTTCCTCCGGCCAGGTCAATTGTTTATCAAGAAGGAATAAATGCAATGCTACCCGCCGCGGTGGCTTAGCGGTTATGGCGTTGCGCTTGCTAAGCACGAGGTACCGGGATCAAATACCGGCCGCGACGGTCGCATTTCGATGGGGTCAAAATGCAAAAAAAAACGTCTACTTAGGTTTAGGTGCCGGTTAAAGAACCCTAGGGGGGCAAAATTAATGCGGAGCCCTCCACGACGGCGTGCTTGCTTTTGGGACGTAAAACCCTATTATTTAATGAATAAGTACAATGACGTTAAAGGGAACGATAAACACAATGTACGAAGCTTTGATAACTTTTGTCTGGCGTGAAAGAGGTTCATAGACGAGAAAATATTTTGAAATCAGTTACGTAATATTAAAAAGCGCTGAGGCTTCCGCGCAAAATTTGAGAAAGGCAAGTTTTGCACTGATTTCTCCCTGTAGCAAAAAAACATTCTTCAACCGCAAGAATGAAAATAGAGATATAGAAAATAGCTCACTTGAGAAATAGCCGACTTGAGAAACTGTGCAAGAACGCTGTGCCGAAATTGCCGCTGACACTTCGCGCCACGTTCACTTTTAACCCCCAGCCGCCTATCCCTGCTAGCACCGCCTCCGAGCATTTTCATTCGCTAATATACCTCTTCACCTACCTCGCGCAAACCGGCACCGACTTCTTCTGCTCCCAGGTTAAGAACTCCATAAGCAGTCTATTCTTCTTACTCGCGTACGCTGAAGTGGCACAAAAGCCACATCTACCCAATGCTAAGCCTGCAAACGGCCCTTTCTCCGTAGGGCCGTTTGAATGCCCTGACAAATCGAAAGAAATAGAAACTTTAATAGAAACTTTATTGTAATGGAAAAGATATTGAGGAGGGGTGGTCGGAGCCTCTCAGTCCAGGGCCCCACAGGCCTCTGCCGCCTGCCTGACCTGGTTAATTATAGAAAGAAAGTTTTCAACATTCCAGAGACAGCTACTTATACAAGACTGCCCCTTCTGACGTAACACTTCAGGTTGGTATTTTAAAATGATTTATGTACTTATGTTTCACCATATAAAAGAACTGGAGCCAGGGGTGCGATCGCGCAAACTCGCTTTCCGCACGTTCGGTTTGACTGCTACGTCACAAAGTGGGAAAGCTGCACTACCGCCCCGCTGTCTCTGACGGCCGCTGACGCAATCACAATTCTGACTGATCACGAGAAGGCAAGCGAAGGAACGGAAAAGCGAGCTGTTTGCGCGATAGCACCCCAGATTCACAAAGCTTTTCTCTCGTAAGTGCGCTTTGTTATTGGCCGGCCGCCTTAGACAATAATATGTCTTGCATCCGGTTTGACTGAAATTCTTTCTTACGAACAATTATAGCGTAAGAAGTTTTTGTGAATTCTAGCCCTGATTCTGACAGAGCGGTGCGGAAAAAGTGCTCTAAACAGTCGCGTACTGTTGCGATGTCCAAGTGCAAATATATTCCTGAAGCCACAAACATAGCACACATCTTTATTTATAGTTACTGGATGCAGCTCGAGTTGAAGTATATTGCCACCGCGGCAATCACGTGCTAGCACTAATCGGGGCAAAGAATCCATGCTCGGAAGTGGTTTGCCAGACGTCGCCCACGCTTTGCGGATGCAAGCGCAACCGACAATGGTGACCGCCGTGACGCTAGCATTTCATCGTCAGAAACGCTCCGATGCTCACTTCACACTGTGGACAGGGGCCTTCGGTAAAAGGACGAGAGCGCTTCATGGTGTGCGTTCGTTTCCGGGAGCTTCGATGCAGCCTAGCGTCGCCTCTGCTTTTGAATGCGTTGCAGGAGGCCGCAAACTCGGCCGATACAATCGCAACACATGCATCACGCCTCCATTTCCGGGACCGTATGAAACGCATGAAAGAAGCAAATAGAAACTCGAAAGATGAAAACAATGGGAAATGAGTGAAGCACAGGAAGGGTCTGCTGCTCCCGTAGGTAAGATGGGGGGAGGGAGGGAAGGTAGGGGGGGGGAGGGGACTGCAATTCAGCACGCTTCCTCTGATAGAAACGGAAGCTCGGTGGCGCAAACAGCGACGTTACAATGCCATTTGCTGCGACATCTCTTTTAGCTCACCACCGACAACAACGGTCGGCACGCAACAAGCACCCATTGTGCACCCGCTGCTGGTCACACTGCGATCAACGCAATGCTCACAATCGCGAACACGCTCGTGACCGCAGAGCCTCCATTTATTTCCATAGGGCTATTGTGATTGATTCCTTCAGTGGTTAAGCACTAGTAGCGAAAAGCGGTCGTGCGCTAAGGGAGTTATTCGTTTGCGTTTGCTGTGCACAGCAAGGTAAGTGGCTGTACGACGAAGATGAAGACGAAAGCAATTCTTTAGTTAGCTTATACACATTATACAAGCAACAACGTCTGGATCCTTAGCCTGTGGCCAGTTAGAGATCCATGCGAAAACACGGCCAATTCAATATAGCAATCGCATACTGCACATTTTAACCTTCAAAAACAACCACGGTATTTTGCTATCTTCTGGACATACTGCTTACGCGAGAAGTTTGGCATACGTTTGTCGGCTTGATAGAGATACAATATGCTTAATATTTCTCCTTGCTCTGGCTATCTTAAGAAATGTGGGCAGCTTGCACTAGTGGTGCAAGGCTGGAGTAAACGGCGGAGCTAGTGAACGACCTTGCTTCTTCCAGGTTTTACTAGGCTTGGCTAAGTTTTGCTAGGAAATGCTAAGTGCTGCTAGGTACGGTATTCCGAATCGGCTAGCCGCCGACACACAGATTCTCGCTTGGCCGCGCGACGCGCTTCAAGTTGAGCGGCTTCTTCGGGTGTCCGGATCTTCTTTGGTCGTCCCCAGTCAAGGCTACATGCATTCGCCACAGGGTCAACGAGAGTTCGGCCGCCGTCGCGGCTGCTCCGAGCTTTATCTACCCGGTGACGCCACGGCCAAGCTGCGCCTCCACACTTGCCCGGGCGTGGCTGGTCGAAACCTGTCGAGCCGCCGCCAGAGGCGCCTGCTGCAGTCACGCACACCGCGCGCGTTCGGTGCGAGCGCGGGGAAACGCAGACGGCGTCGGCAGCAGCACTGCGTGTTTGCCTCGTTGGTGGTGCTACAATTTTTATTGCGATAGCAATTATATGGACACTCAAAAGCAGATTTCGGCCGTCGCCGTCGCCGTGAGGTTCCGTATGACGTCAATGAAGATGAAACCGTCGGCGCGCGCCGAACGCTGTATGTGCGAGTGAAAGGGCACGAGGGGCGCGCGCTTTCACGGGGAGTGAACGCACGGCGAACAAACGCGCGTTCTGCGCCGTGCTCCCTTAAGGGCTGCAGAAGTAGGCGTCTCTTTCCTCCTTTACAATCACCATATATGTAGAGCAAACGCGCCTTCTTCTGACGCGCAAGAGGCCGTGGGGGAGGGGGGGGAGGGGGAGGGAAGGGAGGTGACGCTTAGCTGCGGCACCAAGTGCCTATTTATATCAGAGGCTCCGGCAACAGTCACCAACGCCGCACGCATTTTGAGCGAACGCGGGCAAAACGCCGACGGCGTCGACAACAGTTCTGCGTGTTGCCGGTGCTGCGGCATGTCCAAGTTTATACAGCTGATAAAGCTAATATCATTACTCCGTATAGCTCTCTACGAATTTGCTATCGCAATTGATGCTTCGCCTTTCAGGTGAAACTGCGACAACTTTTTTATCTCTCTCGCTCTCATTTCTCTTTCTCTCTAGGCGAAATCGCCTGTGTACCGAAAACTATCACCATTAGCATTAGCTCGAGCGTCGTCATCCTCTTCCGCAGCTGGCTCGTTGGAGCCATTCGGGTAGCGTTGGTACTCGTGCTCGGCACGCGCTCGTGGCACTGCTTCCGCATCCGTCGTCGTCATCTTCTTCCACAACTGGCTGCGTTGCCGCTCATCATTCCAGCGTAGAATTTCACTTCTCTGCCTGTCGTCGTAATGGGGAGGCCGCGTTTACGGGGGTATGAACCATTGCTTCAGGAGGTATGAGCGATTCATTGTGTTACGTATGTAACGTGCAGATTTAATTTTGAATCAATTTAATTTCGGAGAATCGCAAACTGTAATGGCCGGCGAATGCTGCTAACCACGCCGCCAAGCAAGCTCGGGACATCGAACGCAAGCGACAACGGCGGCCTGCGGGCATACCGTCAGTGACGTCGTTCTCTCCGTCGCAGCCGAACTTATGTGTACCCTCATAATTGAGAACTACTTTATTGAACTCTCGAGATTAACCCAGTGATAAACACCGGGGCGACACGTTTAAGCTTCGCTGGTTAACCATCTTCACGGAGCGGAAGGGCCGACGATGTTTTTTTGTCTTTTTAGAACATGTTGTTTCTACAAACGGTCAAAACAATTTGTTCAAGCGCACAGAAACATCACAACTACCCAACGGCAAGCAACTCCATTAACATTGGGAACTTTTAGGATTCAAATGTTAAACCACAGCCGTCATCAGCATAATTGACAGCGTTAAAACGTCGCCACCACCGATCCTTGAGACCGTACAATAGAACACCACTGAAGTATGGCCAGCGTGGACATCTACAAATGACATTTACGAATATTATAGAAATATACCGCCTTCTTAGCGGAAATCTACGTAGAACACTCTGAGCGTGTCTGCAGTAGAGTTTCGCAGCTTCCGTGCGATGAGAGCTGAAAAAGCTCCAGTCTGTTATTATCTTGTCTTCTGTAATGCTTCTTCAGGACAGGACAAAACGCATGCAAATTCGAAGTGGGACACCAGGACATCACATGCGCTTGCTTCCGCTCCTACTGCGCTCACCCCGACAAGTCGTCAGTCGTAGAAACCATAAACAGGCATCAGAGAAGACGTGAAACAAGATGCACGAATGAAAGGATGAAGAGAAGTTTCTTGGCTGTTATTGCATGTACAAAACAGAATAAAATAAGAAACCGGGCTTACATACTACAGAATCAGGAGGTCCCAGAGTAAGAAACTGCCAGGGGGACCTCTGATCATTAGTAAGTACATAAGAGTATGAGATACTTAAAAGGAAGAGATCGAGACACCGACCAAGAAAGGTTTAAATATATTTATTTGTTAGAGTAAAGGGCAGCATAATTTAAAAGGACGAAATAAAGCCTAAAGAAATACATTCCTTAGGATCAAGTTATAACAAATAGAAAACAATTAGATATTCGTTCAACAGCGTTATACAATATTATCACAATAAACACTCATAAACAGAAATGTCTGCTAAAAAAAGAAAGAACAAATTTCGCTCTTTTTACATATTATTAACAACGAAAAATACAACTTGTATTGCAAGACTGTATAGCCTAATAATACAATATTAAAAATGCAGAAAAAAATAAAGGAAAAGTGAATGTAAGAATTATGAAAATGTATTTATGACAAATGAAAAGAGGGTTCAACTATAAGTATTCGTTTCATGTGGTGTTTAAAAGCTGCAATGACAGGAAGGTCAGTCAACGCGGAAGATATGGTTTGCTACCCTGCACTGCGGAAGTGAGAAGGAGAAGTACAGACATCTAATTGTAGATCGACGAGGAGTAAATGATTAAAAATAACCAGGCTACATTACTCCGTAGTGGACTTGGTGAAGAATTTAAACGGTAAGGGAGGCGATAACAGTATTCTACTACGATATACAGCTTTCTTTCGCATAACTCCTGCGTTTCGCTTTGGAGCAGACTGCGAACACTGTTGCAATAAAGTTGGCTGTAGTCCCACATTCTTTCAGAGAAGGTGTGCAAAATACCATTTGCGATTTATTTCCCTAGGTTTAGCTTGAATTTAGGTGAAATAAAGGCTTTATTTAGTTGAATGCGCTGAACTTGCCCTAGTGTGAGTGGTACAGTGCGCGACCTCTACAACGGAGTGGCCTGAGTAATGAAGTATTTTTAAAGTCCCGAGCACTTCGTTATGAAGGCGTTTGAGCGTAACCGCTTTTAATTCAAAGGATTGAGTTCAAAAATCAGAACATTTACAAGAGGAAGCGCTAACAAGAGTGCCATATCACAGAATGCAACAGAATGCATGGTTACGTGAAGCTACGAGAAGTAAAAAAAAAAAGAGAAGTTCTTCAACGAAAATGATGAAAGCTTCGCTATAATTCACTTCACGTCACTTCACCAGCTATAGTTGAAGCTTAAGCGAGTCAATTTCCGTCGGCCTCTCCCCATGTAAGACACTGCAGATTCGCCTGAAATATGCGTAAACACACCGTTCCCTCTTTCCGGCTTTTCTTTGCTCGCTTCCCTCAAGATCTGTGATGCACCACGTCTAATCGCAGCACACGTCGTCGCACCTCATCACACGCTCTTTGTGGCGCTCGCCGCTTTGCGGTGTCGAGCGAGAGAGCAAGCGGTGCCTCTTCCGCACAATCCATTTACTCGCGGGCGGACTTCACAGGAACCGTTACGCGCGGTTATTTCCAGCGGCGAGAAGGCTGGCCTGCCCCGGAAAGGGATTTAAGCTCGCTGAATTCGCATCTCAGCGGGTCTGAAAGCACGTCCGGACTATTTAACCTGTGGCAAAGTGGCATTTAACCGGGCTTTAAGGAAAACAAAAATGAATAGAAAGAACTGTTAAAGAAAGGAACAACGAAAGGACTGGATAGCGAAGTGAGTCGCTTGCAGTTTATTGCAGCGTTTCGGTGTTTCGCTCGGTTTGCTTTCCTTCCGCAGAAATTTTCGCACTGCGATTTCCGTGTTGGCCGTCTTCGCAAAGAGTTAAAAAATGCCTCAGAAGGCGTTTTCGAAGTGTGCCAGTTAGGCGAGCAGAAGCACTAAACGTGACCGGTCATTTGAAGAGCATTCCCACTATATTCGCACTATACATCAGCAGTCACCTATAGAGAAGCAATTCTTTCTTGGTAATGTCCGCCTTTGCAATTTTCATTCGTATGGTGCGCGAGAGGAATAAACGTTTAAAGCGAGCTCTACGGGCACAATCTGTACGAGTCTTCGGCCCTTACGAACATTAGCATACAGGTTAAGACGCAAGGCACGTGGCCCAGTGCCTAGAAATACTGCTATTTTTACTTCCTTGCGCTTAAGAGTTTCACATAATCGTAGGAAAAAAAACAACTGGAAGTCGCACACCACGACTTCCAGCTTAGCAGCGAAACGCCAAGCCACTGAACTACCACGGCAGGTGACCACGCTAGCACGAAAATATTATACAATAAGAGCAGACGTACAACACCACCTTCCTGATAGGTTCCCGCATAAGCTCTCCGTGACGTATTGATTCTGACAGCCTCCGCTCATTTGGATAATTGTTTCATCACAGAAATCATAACTGATGTCCATTATACAAAACAAATGACTCAACCTACAAATTTCCAAGAGCTGCTAGTAGTTGACTGAAATTTTGAAGAAGCACACGAAATTTGCGAGGTCACCCTTACGTGTCGGCACTGTGGCTACCGCCTGAAATTCAGAAAGGAAATTACCATCGCCTTCATTTCGTCAGTAATAATAGACCATTTTGTTGTGCGTGTGAAATGAATGACTACAATCGACTCTCGTTATTTCAACCTTCGCGGGACTGCCCGATTTGCTCAAACGATCAGAAGGGTCGAGTTGAAAAACGTTGGCAAAATGAACGAATTCGAATATCATTTATTGCGGAAAGTAGTTTGTAATGTTTTTTTTTTGCTGCTTGCTCTTGAAATGGAAGAAGAAGAAAAAGAAAACGTTTGTTGATCAAAAGCACTTTGTTGGAATGATCAGTCTACCGGCATGCGGCTTCGAGTGCCGACATGTATAAACGCTGCCTCAGCGTTGGAGTGAAAGAAAAAGTGAAGTCCTCTGAGTTCTGGAAATACAAGGAAGGTCGAAATAGAGTGAAATATCTTCCCGCCTGTACTCCGTTTTATCCAGGCAACGCTGCGGAAGCTACGCAAGTAGCGCGGCCATAAAGGGATCATTCCGCGTGCTTCGAAGCGCATATGTTCTTAATCGGGAACGTTTCTTTTCTGATATAACTACTTCGTATTATTACAACTGTTACTCGCGGACGCAAGTTTACGTCAACTCACACGCTATTTATGCATATTGGTGCTTCTAGTAGGCGACGTATCACGTTTTGGTCGCGGCGCAAGTAATGCCCTTTGGCTGTTGGTCGCAGAAACATGTTACTCCGCTCGTACGGTGGTAAATGAATTTAGACCTCCGACGCATTTGATGTAGTGAATACGCCATGTATTGCGACGTTGAGGTGTTAGACACAATTTTGCTTTGAATTACACGGTGCATGCTTGGTATTTTCCTTGCATGTGACTTCGTGTTCGCGGAAGTGACAGTGAGACTCCAGCCTTGAAAGCGTTCCCTGCCATGTATGAAGCTGAATATAGGGAAGCAGCAGCACCATCTGCCCAATTCCTTGTGTTTTCAAGCCTTAGTAACCGCTGCGTGAATGAGGGGACGCCTGGGGGCTAAAGCGGCTGCTACTGTGTTCCAACTGAAGTTTTTCTTCCGTATATGGTTTCTCGCTATAGGACATTGCAGCGTGTTCGAATAAGGCGAAATTTCGAATTAACCGATATCAAACTAGCAAGAGTCGACTGTATAGAGTTCTGGTGCAAACATTCTATCGGCCTGAACTGAGGTTTAGCTTCGCTTTCTAGCGATTCCTTAAGGAAGCCGGCCACGCTTCCTGTACATAGTTTTGGATATCACTTGTTGACAGCATAGTTCTTTGGCTTGTGAGACAGGACAGTATTCCATGTAGCACGACACAAAATGGCAGTGTTGTCCGAAGGGCGAAGCACTGACCGCGATGACCCGGGTTAGCGATAATTACGCGTGAACTCCTCGGACGGTGTTCTTCGTATGCACGGGTACGACCTGTCGGCGCGGCGCAGCCCGCAAGGCCTACGCAAAGACGTCGCCGTTAGCCAGTGCCTCTGGAAGTATTATACAAGTATTAAAATATATGAGTAAGATCTTCCAAGTTATTGTCTGCTGCCGTCTTTCAACGGCACGACTCAGCACAGAGGCAAAACTAGGATCATCCACGGCATTGCTAGAAAATGCAAAGTACCACAGACTAGCTGAGCTCATCCTTGGCTGTTTTCACCAGAAATGCGCGGATTAAATCAGCTCGTCCAAAGTACGAAAGGGGTTAAGGCCTCAGTATTTGCACGTCGAAAGCTTTACATGCATGTGAACGTGTATAGTTTTGCTTACCTGCTGCCAACATGATCACTTTCTAGTTTTCCGAAACCACTCATTTTGAGAGGTATTATTCTGCTTGCTCCAGAGAAATACACGATGGCTGTTGTGTTTAGCTTGCCCTTTAGTGGCATGGTTTTATTGTCTATACTGCAAGTTAAATCATACTCTGGATCCGATGTGTTTTTCTTCACACGTATGTAAGACCAGTGACATAGGCGCTAACCTATCATCCGAGAGAAGATAAAACAACTGAGAGTCGGGCTTCTTCGTCGTGATTAGTTTTTGAAGTTTCAGCGCATGAAATGACCGGAACAACAGGGAAGGGCTGCCCGTTTGTGCTTCTCTGGTGTCTTTGTCCTTTTTTTACCAACTGGAAGTTTTGAAGAAGAATCCGAGGAGACTGGGCCCCACAGTAGAAGCTGTAGGCTTATTCCGCTAAGCCTTCCCAAATAATTACTGCCATATACCAACGGCAAAGGCTTTCAAAGGCAAATACCTACACTGAATACAATATTCAGTGTGTGCATGCACCTTGAAAATCGCATGCAGAGTCATCTTTTTTCTTCGTCAACTTCAAACTTGGCATAGCGCATTCTAGGTATCTGAAATCGCGCTGAAATCGTATCCATTCACGATAACCAAAGGTTTCGAGCGGCTTTAGCTAACATTGTATAATCGAAGCATTTTTCCTACTATATGTTTGTAACTTAAGTGCATTTCGTATTTACCATTTTACTATCGTACTTTGCTACCAATTTTTTACGACGATTTTACCCTAGCTAAAACTGTATAATCAGAAGCCTTTGTAATTGAACGTTCTAACTACTTTTTTATTATTGTGTTTATGTTTATTTGCTGTAACCCACTCCCCTCTTTAATGCCTCTGCCCCTGAGGGTAATAAATAAATAAATAAATAAATAAATAAATAAATAAATAAATAAATAAATAAATAAATAAATAAATAAATAAATAAATAAATAAATAAATAAATAAATAAATCTAGCTAAGGTATAGATATCGTGATTTTTGCGTCCTTCAAAGGGTGCCGTGCCTTCGCGAGCTTCGGCGCTTGGCAACTTCTGTGAAGGTTTTTCACCCCACGAAAATCTTGGACTGAATTCACGAAGCTATTAATGTAGTGAATTCTTTTATTGCCATTGAAGCTGCCTTCACTAAGAATACATCCGATATCACAAGTGGCTGGCATCTCCCTTACGAACTCGTCTATAGCGTAAGAACATTTTGGCGAATGCAAGCCCTGAGGTCTTACGACTCTTAGAAACAAATGCTGAAATAGATTGAGAAACAAGGGCGCACGCAAGAGAGTGTGCAAGAGGAGCTAGTGTGCCAGTTTGAGAGCGTGATCCATCAGAGATCGTGTAGGTGATGTTGCTCGCATGCATGCAGTTGCTTCGCTCCGGCGCCGTTTGCTGGGGATTTCGCTGTCACGCGAAGACCAGAAGAAAGCATTCACAGGCAACGCATGTAAAATGAACTGAATGGAGCCTGAGGGAGCGAGTGGCTTGCCTCATCAGCCGTTACAGCGTCGTATTAGGCACGATTTGGTGGAAACTCAAAGCAACTATGTTTCTGGAAGCGCTCCTGCGCTGTCACTTACATAAATAGTTTTTTTTGCGGGGGGGGGGGGGGGGGGGAGGCAGGGAGAAACAACAACTTACCGCCTTCTTTGTCATTGAGCCGTGAGTGAGTAATTATGTTATCGGAACAAAATCGTGTTTGAAAAACAAAAATGCTCTTGACACAAGAACCAGATCGGCCGAAAAGTTTGTTGTCTAACACGTTAACAATCGGCCCTTACAAATTTATTTCTGTTCCTGTGTACTGAGACTGCCAAATGTTTCCCGTAATGTTTTCGTGAGGCGGCAATTGTTGCTCTAGCGAGAGCCGCAGTGCAACCCCCGTATTCGCAGTCCTTCGTCATAACGCCTGATCTCGACAGTTCGAGCGAGTGTCTTTGTTCTGACGATCTATCATTCTCGTGTGAGGCTCTTTTTCCATGAAGCAGTAACCGCAGCAAGAGAGAACACAGCAAATTACTTTATCACGGCAAGTGTTCATGTTGGTAAATAGGCGCCATTCAGGCTACATTGCAAGCAACAACTTTCATAGGAGCTCTGGACGCGTACGTCAAGATCTCCTATTACAGAAGAGTAGAACGTTGGGCTACTTAAAATAGACGTATACTTTAAATCAGCGCGGAAGACGACAGCAACACGAAAGGCAAGGACCCAGAACGAGTGCTCTCTAACCGAAGTTTATTACAAATAACATATCATTGAAAAGAAAAACCACCTGGAATAGACATGGAATAAATCAGCAAGCAGCTGCATCTCACAATCGGACATAGAGAAAATAGATTTTGGTACGCAGTCACTATGCTGCCTTTCTATATTGAAGGAGAAGTTAGCGCGCTGTTTGTTTTTGTGCTTGATGACGGTTCGCTTCGATGGAAGCAAGGTTTGCAACCACACGTGTTATGATGTGCTGAGAGATGGGAGGTCGGCGTTCCCTTTATTGAGTGTTTGTGCTGACGTAGACACTCATTTACGCTGCTGATAGTCTGCCCAACGCAGACATTTCTGAAAGAGATATTGACCCGGTAAACGACGCCAGCGACACCTGAAGCAAGACGGTTTCAGTGTCCCTTTTGCAGACGCCTCGTTCTCGACGCCTCGTTCTGGTTTAACATTTGCTTTAAGTCATGCAGAAAGATCCAGCGATTCATGGAAAGTACGTGGCGTGTCTCAGTTTGTTTACCATGCCACAAGGTAAAGCGCAACCAAAGTATACGCTTCTAAGTGCGCCCAAAGAAAAGTAGGTTTGGCAATTCTTAAATAGCTCGGGAAAGCATATAATGGCTGAATTACGAACGAAAGTTGCGTCTCGTCTACGCCATTCCTGTACCTTTCAGTCGTATTCTACGATTTTGAGCTTATGAAATACCTGATCTGAAAATTGCGCCTTGAGTTCACCTTACCGAGTTTTGTCAGCATACCGGCCGATACTCTGGGATAAAAAAAAATAACATATTCACTTCCTTCCTGAGCGCGCAGTCAGGAGCTCCTACTGCGTCAATTCTTAAGACATCAAAAATACCTAATAGTTCTAACTTCTCACTTATTCAAACAAACCTGAACATGGTGGATGAGTAGTGCCGTACCTAGAACACAGAACTAAGCATTGCAAAACTTCGAGGCAGTACAAAACCGCGCAGCGCCATTTCGCCTTGTCTAACTGCCATCAAACATCCAGCATAACCTCAATGAAAGTATCGTTGCAACTTCCTTCACTCGCCAGTCACAGGAAACACTCTCGCGTAGGCCAGACGGTATATTATCATCACCCATATTTGTTATTCATGTGGATCCGTTACGCAACCGTTCCTATCTGCGGGTCCTAATCACCCTCGGATGGTCAGCATACCCAAAATAACACGGTTACGCATTCACTCTCATTTTTACCGATGACTGCGAGAGACTGGAAGCAGCTTCCAAGGCCGGTAATGGAATAAGTGACCCCATATAATTAAAAAGCGCCTTGTCGACTCTTTGATTAGCTGGTCTTTAACCACTGTGCATTGATGTTGGTTTTTTATTATTATACTCTTGCGTGTATCCCACAGCTTTTTATGTATTCTTGTGCGTTCCTTATCCCCACGTAATTACTTCATCGTACATATTGCCTGGATTTCTTTTTATGTCTGCATGTCTTGTCACCCCTCCCATGTGTAATGTGCGTATGTACCTTGAGGGTAAAATAAATAAATAAATAAATAAATAAATAAATAAATAAATAAATAAATAAATAAATAAATGGGTCAGGCAAAGGCGTCATAACCGCATGCGTAGCGCCAATTGGCTTGAACTTTGGTTGTGGGTGGGCGCCGGACCGGTATTCTGTAGCGATGCCTGCCTTTTCGCGCTTATCGCGCTTTGTCAGTGGTCAGAGTTACGGTCCGCTCGCGTTATCAACGGGATCAGCCGGCCGTGAGCGGTGGATGATAAGACTAGAATAGAATAAGTCATAAGGCATCGCTACAAAATCGCGGCCCAGGTAAAAAACCATGCTTGCTTCCTTTTTTTCCCTTGTTTCGTTCTCTTAAATGTTGTCTCTGTGCTTATTGTAGCCAGAGTGAGAGGACTTGAATAAGAGTAACATGCGATGTCATTATAACGACTACGCACCATCGCGTGAAACTAGATCGCATCGCTCTTAACAGATGCCTACACCTACGAAAATTCTATCTTTTAAATAAGGTTTGACAGATTATAAATATGGAATAATCATTGGAGCGTTCGTGTTATTACATTCACATTTGATTTTAAATGCAGTTGAGCCCTTGTTGTAACCGAAGTCATTTATTGGCAATATTACTTCAATCAGAATCGCTGGGGAATCGACTGAAGCTAATGGGTTTTTCAGCCGGTTGTTTGAAGTACATGGTTGGAGATTTCTGCTTATTACGAACGGCCAGAACCCACAGATCTATTATAGACTGCTGTTGCTTTGTTTATGACGAGTTTTCTTACATGCGTGTTATGAAGAGAACGAATGGCTCGGAGAGATAGAGTGACCTGTACAGAAGCACGACCAAGCACCAAATTGCCGGTGATGAACTCGACAACTAGTTCAATGCTTTCGGGCTTACTGACGCTACTATTCATCTTACTTCTCGGGTCACAAACATGGAGATGAACGACCTCATGTGTGATGGTGGTGGTGGGCACTCAAATGTCTTAGACCAACAGCCTCAAAATATTCTAACATCAGTGACAAAAAAAACAACAACAAAATGTATCATTTGCTTCGCAACAAAACGGGGTGCATTAGCGGTGAACAGGGCTTTGTGCAATCTGGGAAGGACACGAAAGACGCAGAAAGCGCCGATGAGCAAACGCACTGCTGCAAATACTTAAACGTGTTACGATATGTGGCCAGTCAGTAAGGTTCACTTCTTTAATTTAGAGTTTTGAACTAAAGAGATTTCTGGTACATTCGTGAGGCTGCAAACGCAGTTTTTAGGAGTGTCAGACTTTATATCGAAATATCACAGTTTTTATCGAACCAATGTCCCCTTCCTTCTTTTGTCCCAGTCAATTATTTGCAAAGGAGATTCACTGGGTTCAATATTAGATATCTTCGAATCCTAGATTTCAAATTAATATTTGGTTATACCACGTATATTATGCTACCACTAAAACGTATATTTATTATTATTTATTTATTTGATTTGAAAACATATACACAGGAAAGAGAAAGCGAGAAGCAAGGCTGGCAACTGCCACCAGAAGGGGCACAACGCCTGCCTACTCTTGGGAAAGGACGAGAGAAACATAGAAGGAAAGATAGGAAGGAGGGAGGAAAGAGCGAGATGACAAATCTCAACGAATAAAGTAAAACATACAGTAGGGCCCGTCCCTGCAGGTCAAGCTACTAAAAAATGTAAAATAAAAGAAATAGTTGCTGGGTTACAAACGTGCCCCTAAGTTCGTTGTTTCTAGAAAAGTAAGGAGAGCACGATGAGCTTGATCACGTCGAGACGCACAACCACTGGGGTATAAACATTCATCTAGAGTCGTACACCGCACGCCAAGAAGGTGGTAGTCCTTCACTAGCGATTTGCGTTGCGCACTGAAAGCGGGACATTCCAATATCAGGTGCTGAAGTGTCTCGCAGCCACCACAAGACGTAGACCACTATAAGTTTAATGCAGCTGAAAATTAATCTTGATTCTTGTGGTGTTCCTACTTCCCCAAACAACAAAGGTCAATACCAGGAATATTTGGGCTTCGCTCCAGCCGTTAGTTCCGCTATATTTTGACGCCGCTATGCGGTAGCTCTCATTTGAAACGGATATTATTGTTTAAATATATCCTACTCTATAACAATATTGGCAAGTATATTCAGTTTTCAGAATATCCAAGTGCGAAGATTCCCCGTGGTACCGCAAAGCGGAAATATGCAGTCAGCCGGGGCCAGTGAACCACTAGGGGTATGAGTACCACTAGGGTACTTTGGAACGCGGCGGCGCAGACGAGAGGCAGGCGACAGTGACCACTGGGCCGGTGATAGATTAGCCGCCGCATTGTAAGAACGTGTTCTGAGTACGTTGACGACATACCAGTGGGACACCCTCAGATTGACGATTTGTTTTGGATGTTCTTTATACAAATGTAGAATTGAACGAGGCTCGTAATAACTTTGGTAGAAATCGGTCTGCATAGCCACACAGCCAATTATAGGCGATATTCAAATTCAATTCGTACACCCAGAGGCACAAGCCCAACGTCAGCTGGAAAAGCATAACACATTCCGTGTTCAGAAACACCGCATATCAAGAATTTCTCGCCAAATACAAATGCACTAGATCAGCCTGTCCTATTTAAGCCGCGACTCCGATGGCGCGCTTAGGCCACGCACCTCCGGTGGTCCGTGGCCGGGGTGCTGCTGCAGCTCGCACTCACGTGGCATGACGGCGATGTGACGCAAGCTTGGTCACGCGGTCGAAGCCTCCTCGTTACGGCCACCGGCGGAGCATGGACGGCGAGCAACACGCAACCCCGGAGAGGAATCGCGTGAGATGCCAACCGAGATTGCCAACCGGAAATGGAATGAGGGACTCGGCCGATGCCAGTGCTTCGTGAAGCGGATAGAGAGCGCGTCAAATGCCCACGGGCACGTCAACGGTGCGGCCAGATCGGCCCTCACGTGATGGCTTTTCACGCGCAAGGAGCAATTGGTTCGATCGACGCCGGCGTGTTTTCCTTTGCAGGGGCTGCGAGCGCACGGGAGCGAAGTGAGCAAAATTTGCGTGCGATATCTCGTGTACAACGCCTATAGCATGACGCCATTGACGATTCTTGTCGATACTTCTTCGAATGTAGAGCATGCGGCATCCACCGGCCACCGCTCGTGTATCGCAAGATTGATCGAGCGCGGTGTTGCGCCGCTAAGAAGCGTCTCATGTTTTGCAACCTGCCACTGATACGTCGATCTAGACCAGATGTGTTTTGGTTGGCGGAACAGTCCTTTGTGTTTTGCAACTTTCTCTCTTTCTTCTTGTCCGCGGCGCAAATCAAGGCTGAACTGGGAACGCAGTTCCAGTTTAGAGCTCTGTTCCGAACCATCCTGACTGCAAACGAGCTTAAGTAACAGTGTGCTCGCGCAGCATGTGCTGCTGCGGAAAGCCACTGTCAAACACCCGTGTACTTAGATTTAGGTGCACGTTAAAGAACCCCAGGTTGTCCAAGTTTCCGGAGTCCCCCACTACGGCGTGCCTCATAATCAGAACTGGTTTTGGCACGTAAAACCCCATAATTAAAAAAAAATTTTAGCGAGTGTTTAGATTTTTCTTTTCATATGAGTCTATGTGAACTGTCCGCTTGCTGCTTCACAACGGAGCTTAGGGCCTCCCGTCATAACCAGTGCACTGTACTTGCTATGCGGGGAACTACAGAGACCACCTTGAAAACTGAGCATGGCTGATTGTAGGGTATGACGTAGTGGTATGTCAGCAAACCAAAAGAAAACCACAATAACTAAGAGGACGAAGCAAACAAAGCGGGAGGAAGCTATCATCACGTTTTCATAAGTTCCACATATTTACTCAAATTAATCGCGTCACCAGTCACAATAACCTGGGTGGCCATCTTCAACATGGTTCTCAATTCGGGAACGTGCATCAGCAATTTTACGTTCTTGCATGCCTTTCCAGCTCCTCCCCTATTTTGTGTTTTGTTGCCTCCCTCTACGGTATACGAAGCGGTCGTGTCAATGATGTAAAGAGAAGATTCCAACAAGATCTTGTAAAGTGCGGGCGCGTACGATACAAAAACACAGCGAGCGGCAAAGACGGGAGCCGCGGAGCGTGGATCCTTTCAATTGGCTTTCGCACGGAGCAGCGCCGAGAACGCCGGCCGCCCCTCAAGGCCACCTACTTTACAGGAGCGTCAACACGGAGGATTCACTCGGCGCGGCGGCTCTCGAAAGCGGCTAATGGCAACAGACGGCGCAGCCACGAAGAGTCGTCGTCAGCGGCGCTCTTTGTTGCCCCACGCTGTTTGATCCCCGCGGGCCTTTCACGAGAGCGCCGCGAAACAGTGGCCCTGCCCCGTCCCAACGCAGGCGCTCGCACACACAACACGGCGCTGTGTGACGAGCGTCGGAACGAGGTTCGGCGGCGCTGAAAGACTCAGTCCTGCCAGCTCGTGCTGCATTGCGCACCGCTGTGTGCCCGGTGCGGGCAGGTTCTTCTTTTTTTGCGAAACTGGCGGGTAGGAGGTTTCGGTGGGAGCGAAGAGGTAGACCGGTCAGGAGACTCCTACGTGAGTTGGCTGCACGGCTGTAAAATTTGTGTACCGTTACAGCGGAGGTGTGTTTACCAGTAGAATTATTTTGCCGGTGGTCGCGCCTGCTTTACATGAGCGTGGTCAAGTGAATGGGGGCATTACTTGTGCTGCTTAGCATACGTGCAAAAGAGCAGTTTTACAAGTTACTCCTGAAAAAAAAAGTTTAATGGGGGACCCAAAAACGAAGTCACCGCAGGAAATCGTTGGCGGACACAAATGCGTCTGAAGAGGAAGGGCTAGCGGCACATAGGATGGGTGGGCAATATAAAATGGATGAACTTGAAAACGCAGCAAGAGGTTTGATTCCCAGAAAGTCGTGGCGCTGTGTCCTTAAACTACTTGTTATCGGTCGCTGACATTGGTCACTTGTTGGCCGTTTCTTCCGTTCTTTTTATTTTCAATGCCGTGTTGATGCGCGATAAAACTTCGACAACTAATCAAAAATGACCTGCGAGTATTACAGCATGAAAAAAAGTCCATTGATTTCCCGAAATACTTCTGCGTAGCCGTGGAAGCAAACAACAACTTGTTTATTCGCTGTTAACAGAGGTCTTTGAGTGCGCGTGAGAGATTATGCTGGAGATGCAACAAGCAAATTAAAGCAACATAATATACATATATAGTGCCACCACAGTTTCGCTTGTTGAAACGGAATAACGTACAATACTTAAAACGAGTTTTATACAGAAACAAACAACCTACAATATATATGAAAATGGGAACGTAGCATCTTTCACCACGGCCAATACGGCGTGCAATCTCCGGTTAAGCGATCCATAACAGGGCTAGGCGTTATAGTGAAATACGTGGGACGATGGCACGAAGTATAAGGTTATCAGCAGCTGCAACCAGTGCTATATACCGACTGACCCAGCTCCCCCAACTTCGTAACAACGTGTCGACTTCCTCATTTATTAATACCGTTGCATAATAATAGAGAGCCTCGTGTTAACGTGTCACGCGAAAGTCATCTGTGTAGCTAACCACGCGAGGATTTCATTGTGGCGTGCTGGGGGGGGGGGGGGGGCTACTTACCGACAAGTTAGGCTGACTTCTCGCGCGGAGTTCCGCTAGCTACCGTTCCGCCCCACGTTCGCACTGCCACAGAGTTAACCGCCACCCCACGGCTAACGCAGAAGCAACCCCGCCTCCTGCCGAGCGCACGGGAGCGATCAGGGAGTGGCGGTGTCCAGCGGCAACGCTTCCTGGTTGTTCCGCGCACAAAACAACTTCCTCTCGTCCATGCAGGACAATGCTTCGTTCCGCGTGCTTAGGAAAACAATCGCGAACCCCACTGCGCGATATGTCACCACCGACGAAATGCGTTCGCCGCTTCACTGCTTCGGACAGCCAGGGTGCGGTCTCCGGTGTCTTGCGCATGAGGCACCAGAGCGGTTCGATGGGAGTCCATGCCCAGTGCATATTGACGACGACGCGAACGGTATTTCAATAATGCGCGCGTGAGCTGCGAATGCCGGCCACCACAAGGCAGACGTGCACAAAGCAGTATGTCTCAGATCCACGGGCTACTCGCTTCCTGAGCGTGCGGTCGTTCTCGCGTTTTATTACGCCCTGATAAAAAAATAAAAAATAAAATAAAAATAAACAAAGGCACAATTTATGCCATCAATCGGAGTCGTATAGGGAACGAAACACGGGAGGGCGGCAATTCCGTGGTGTTCTGACCATGAGTTGGTGGTGAAAATGCTGGCGTATTGTATTTCCAACAACAGGCTTATCTACGAAGCGCATTTATTATCTACGATTTGGGGGCCGTAATCACGCACGCGGAGCTCTTGTGTAGGTCGTGCAGGATATGACCAGCATTATCGAACCATCTCCCTTATTTGCGCTGAAATAGACTGTAAAATGCTTTATTCGAACGAAACTTGCAAATATTTAGCCAGTGATGCTCGTCGCCGGTCCTTCGCAACGGTGACGGCAGACACGGAAAGTGTACTGATAGACCGTGGACCAAATATTGAAATGTTCAACCTGCATTAATTTGCATTCGAATTAAGGTTGTTCAGAATTTTTCTTGTGCATGGTTACGGGACAAATACGCCAATTCTCAGACTGTGAGGAGCTGACAAGCGTAGCACCGCTACTTATTCTACATTCCCATAAATTGCAACCAGTTTCACGCATGGCTCCGTCAGCTACTGCCAATCGGCCATATCAGCTGCGCCATCGCTGTCGCAATGAGAGCAGACAGTGTTTTGGACGCATTACGGCGGCGCGTTCCACGTGAACGAGTTTCTCCTGCTGACCTTTGACCTCGATCCATCCGCACATAGCGGGGCCGCCACGTGCAGTCCCACGCGTCAGTTGTTCCAGAAACCAAGCCCTCATCTGAACGCCTCGGTTCTTTCTTTCTTTTTTTTTTTTGAAGTGGAGTTAAGACAAACGCCTTCGAAAACAGAATACTTTGCAACCTTCTCAATGCACGCCATAATGGACCCCTATACCGGAAAGAGCGCTTAGCTGCGAATAAATTATGTCACGCGTGGATCTCATTGCTGTGTGAATGCAAGGTGAAGGTGACATTTAGTGACGGGCTGCTTGCACGCTCATCACGTGTACGTTGTATAGCATTTTTCACATCTAGGGAGCGCTAGTGTGCGTTAAATAACGTGCTGACTGATGTGTACATTTTGATCGAACTCTTGCGACCAATGCCACATCAAAAACGGCACACAATTTTGTTCACACTTTAGCCATATTTATGTTCTCATTTACTTCAGATTTATCTTATCGTATGTCGTCATGTTCGATATGGCTCGGCATAAAGCACATGATGTCTGCGATGGGTGTCTGTCAGCGTATTGAAATGATGCAATATGTCCTTTGTCGCAGTGTTGTCAGAGCAACGTAGCCCAATACACAACGCCGACCGAAACGGGGACTTCACAGCACGCGCAGTTTAGCCAGTAGGCAGAACAAGTGCAGCCTAGAGAATATGAAAGAAAATGCCCTCCGAGAACGAGGAGTTCGAGGCCACATGATTCAATACAAATCCCGTTTCTTCGAAGATCAGGTATTGTGACTTACGTCAGATAACCATACTCTAATCTTGAACAGCTATTGTATCTAACCGGACCTGAACCGAAAAGCGAAAATTTAAGAAAAAAACGTTATTTTGCGTGAACCACAACTTAGGCCAGAACGTTGCGATCTTTTATACTCCGGAGCAAAACTGAAGTTTAGAAAATGATGGTTTTAGATTCAGGTGGATCATATTCTCTGGAGTTTTTCACCCATGCAATGTCTGCCCATGTGGCTTGACTATGTTCCTCATTTGCAAACGCGCACGAACTTCTGGTGACTTTAAAAGTGTCGCGCTGGGAGGCAGACGTGTTACTAATACATTGGTGAAAGCTTCATGTTGGCGAACATAAAATAGTTATTCGTTAAGAAGCGCTTCGCTGAGCAGTCGCTTTTGGTCACACTGGTGTGTTGACGGAAGTGGGTGCATGCGATAGAAATGACGTATTGCTTTAGAATTTTGCTCCGACAAAATTATTTTTAAACCGAAGCTTTGTTGGACTACTATTCCGGATTGTTGTTGAAAATGTTTATTTGTAATAATCTGGGTACGATCCCTTTCTGGGTACGTGGTGACCGTCCGGGAAGGAAGGGGAACAAGAACAGCGCAAGTTAAAGCTGCCGAAGAACGTATCGCTGAATTACTCCAGGATAGAGTCCCGGATTTGCTTTCTCTGCCATGGGTCCCCTCTTGGCTTTGTCCATTGATGGAAACTTGCGGCACGGATGGTTGCAGGTAGCCTGCTTATAATCTTGCATATGTGCTGGGTAAAGGCTAGGCGCTCCCACACGAGGTGGAATACGTCGGCTCGCTTTTCGGTGTTATTGTACCTTAAACAGCGATAACTAGAGGTGTCTAGCGAGCCAGGAAAAGAACTGTTATCTTTAGAAAAGAGTGCCAGAGTCGCAAGCGCCAAAGCCTTGCTCGCCCTGGACACTGGGGTCACTTGCTCGTATTTCGGAGGAGTAGAATACCCGGATCTTCTGGAAGTAAGTTTACCGTGCCGCCTTGCGTTCTGGTTTTGCTTTGTACAAATTTATTAGTGATCATATTTATCGTCATTTGATAAGAACTCTGGTACTGACTGTGTCAGTATCGTAAATGTGTGCACGGAATTAGGGCCTTAGTTGGGCCGGGGAGTCGTTCTTCTTCGCGGGCTGCAGTGCTGTCTCACCGATTAAACTAGCTTACATAGCACTGAGTGTTCACCAAAAAAAAACAAGTGCCAGTGAGGACTTTTTGTCCTGCATAATAAAACATTAGATCACGACGAAACTCTCGTATAAACAACGTCAGCTCTGTTCAATCTCTAGGACCAAAAAATGGCAGGAGGCATTACCTATATTTGGCCTACACTCTTCTTGGACAGCTGCATGTGCCACGAGGTACTCGGGCTTGTATATTACAGAATTTTGACCAATAAAATAATGCCAAGGAACGCAACTCTGTTCTACGTAATCAAATGTATATCACGTCAAAAACATGGAAGCAAAATGTCAGCTCATGTGTATCTCTAAAACGCACATAGCTGCAAATGATTTTCAACGGCTTCTTCTTTCAAGTTTCTTTTAATTTGGATGAACCACTCTGGGCCCATTCGGTATGTGCCCCTGCGTATGGCCCAATCCTCGCCATTCACTCAGAATGAGTATGCGTCACTGTGATAGCAGGAGTACAGAGCGCATAAATGTACTTACGTACATAATTGTCGTACTTCCCTGTGCGTACACACCTCATCACCACTCTTTCCTCGGCAGGCATCTTACGTTACCCTACACCTCGTACGTGGCATAAGTGAGTCGGCGTTAAACAGAATTGCAAGCATCGCATTTAGTTGTACTATAGCATTTAATAAACAGCTTCACTAACTTTTCCCTTGATATCGATGTCAAAAATCGCATAAGATCTAAATACCTTTTTCAAATCTACTGGTGGCCTGGCTAAGAGCAGATGTACTATTTTTTAGTCGTTTTAAGAAGCTCAGGAGCACCACCAAGTTCAGTATAAAATTAATTTAGACTGTCTTCCTGTAATTATTTTTTGGGGTATGTGAACAACGATGAAACGGTTCAAACCAGTTTGAACAATTGTTTCTTAGCTCCGGAGTTGAAACTGAATTGAACAGCTTTCGCAGAACCGAAATGAAAACCGGCAGGAAAAATGTTCTGGTTCGACACTGTGTACAGCGACGAAGCAGGTATGAAATTTTCAAAGCGTTTTAATCTCTGAATAAATGTACTGCCAATAGTTAGAATCTAAATTAGTGATCCTATAACTTAGAATCCACGGGGACCTCCAATAAAGAACTCTCAAGTGGACTCCAACGTAATGCTTCGAATTAAAACTGCATGTAGATATTCAGCAATGAGACAAAAAGAATAAAAGAAACAGATTAGGCTACACGCTAAAGGCACGGAAGTGTTTTCCCTTTCGGGTGCTTTACGTCCTGACTTTACAGCTGGGTTTACGTCCTTCGAAATAAAGAATTGGCCATTGCAGCATAGGAGAAGGGCCCTATTTTGGACCATGCCCCAATAAGCAACACACTAAGCCTCCCATCCGTCCGCTCTTCCATGAAGTTGTGCTCAACCAGGCAGTTACACAAGGCACTTCAGAAACTGCGATTGCCCAACGGACAAAAAGGGTGCAACTTCTATAAAAATACTTAGAAAAGGCACATATTCTTATCCAACCACACTGACAGCAGCGTTTGCTCAATGTAAGACCGTGTTAGGCTACATAACCATCATGTGAGCAAGGAAGAAAGGAATCCGAAATTCTGCGCTCCATGATGTGAGACAAGTCCCACCTCACCTGGCGACGCTGTTGTTAGAATACAAATCGACGCCGCTTTAGGAAATTCATCACTGTCTGCTAAGGACGTGATGCTATAAGATAAAATGTGTACATGTTAATTAACCCACTCATAGATGCCAAGTACTTGGGCCCTCGTAATGAATTTATTATTTATTAGCAAAGCTTACGGCACGTTACACGTCATGCGCTAAAGCAGGCCCGTCGGCACTTAGAAGACGGTGCTATTGACCCTTTTCGCGGAACAGTTAGTTCTAGAGAAACGACATGGCGCTTTTGGCGGCGCGCCGCACGTTGCCTCAGCGACAGCGCACGGATACGAAGCGATTACTGCTTCTACCTTGCTTCTGTGCGATCAGCTGGTGGAAATGCAGCTGAGTTTTCGCTGACGCACACTGCTCCAATCATGCTGCATTGAATCATGTGGATTGAAGACGTGCATGTGCTGTAGTTGGCTGCAAAAATAGTGAGTGGCGTATTATGGAATGGAATTAATCTGTGTGGCAAATTTCGCGGACCGCTGCTGCAACTGTCCATACGTGTTACCGACACTTCGAGATGTACAGCTTTCCTCAAGGATACAGAAGTCTGCTCACCCGCCAGCGTTGCATCACTAACACTCTAAGAAAAGGCTTCAGCCCCCGTACGTCGGCAAGAGTGAGTACCACTCGTTAAACAAATATAATGGGAGTAGCACCCCTTCCTCTCATAGTACGTTTCTCGCACAGTATCTACACAGATCTACCCCAACTGGCACTGAAACTTACGCCAACTTTATCGCCAACGTGTCAATAATAAGGAACGGGTTCACACTTGAATATATGCGCACTATATACGCGCAATAAATGACGGACTACACCGATACCGCACGAATGGTCGTAGCTGAATGTTTCGTGACGGTCCACAAGAGTAAGCGAGTTACAAGCGATAATACACATTTGCTACAAGGTATTACAACGTACAAAACAGCTACGTTTCAAGCCTTGTGCGCAGCAAGAACAAATCTATCGGAACTGAGCACACCGCGTGCGATTAGGCCGAAAATAATCAGAAAAATAATTTTCGGAGTTAGAGACGTGACAAGCCGCTGCTTCAAAATATTTGCCAAATAAAGAAAGTAGAGCAAAACGCGCTAATCCTGATTCGATTCATGCTGCCAAATGTTCGAATAGCTTGGAATACATATTTAGCCCATCTTTCAGAACAAGCACCACATATGCTGCTCGTGCCGTTTGGACATAGCTTAATCAGCTTTTAAAGTGATTTTGCATGGTCTCTGAAGCTGTGGCCGAAGATTCGTGTCGTCCACCCAGTCACCGTCTACGATATCTCCGAAATAGAGGTTTGCTAAGTCGCATCGGCATTATACACACCCATTGTAAACACGGAGGCAACAGAGTCAGTTGAGGCAAGCAATGGATGCGTCACCACGTGATCAAACATGTACAATGCAGAACGATAAACGTGTTTGCTGTACGTGCTCAAAATTTCGGCCAGAATTTCTATTGCACGGCTTGCAAGCGGCTCATACGCAGTTGCGTAGACTTTAGGAACTACACGCGTCCACAAAATATTTCTACACGTGGCTAAAAAATGCGTGCGAAGAAAATCATCGGCACTTAATGATGCCAGTCGGTGCTCGTTTTCCAGATCAGTTCGTATAAGAGCATACCGCTCAGTGGAAGGACATGAGACGAGCTATTCTCGAGCAACTTCACCGTGCGTGTCTTAATTACCAGCATAAGCGCCCGCACATCTATCCACTCCAACCGGGTGCGAGCGCACCTCGGTGACCTTTCCCAAGCGGAGAGAGGAACGCCAGTGCGGGGTACTCCGTTGTCGGCGCGCTACCCTCCTCCCTCAATGTTCGGGAGAGAAGGACAGCAGGTGGAGCGTTGTGCGGAGTGTGCACCGCCAACCGTCAGGTCATCGGACACAATGAGCGCACGCGTGCTCTTTATGCCACTCGCTTGTACATGCGAACGCAAGAGCACGCCGGGGTGTGCTTTAAATATCGCGCTTACAACTGGTCTGCTTCTACTTGTTTTTTTTTTCTTTTTCTTTTATTCTTTTTTTTTGATGTCCCCTGACTTCTGTCCCCCAAGGTTGTTCTATTGCCCACTCGTTTGTTTTTTGTCGCACTTCCCGAATAATGTGTTGGGCCAATCTCGGCACCTAATTCCGTACTGGCCAGCCATTCAACAAAGAGGTCTCACAGGGAAGCCTGACGAGGCAGCACCACTTGTAATGGCGTGTCGACCGCGCATCCGCTCGCTTTTGTCGCTGTCCACGGACAGCGCGGAAGGAACGCGACTTGTGCCGCGTCCGTGCGACAGCAGTCTGCCAAAAATGTCCTCGACGCACTTGCCACGACCACGTGTCCCCTTACGTGTCCCTGTTGGGCGTGCACGCCGTAGAAAGGGTATGACTCTGCCGCCTAGCTGAATATCTACACTGCGTGAGTTATGAAAGGAGCAGTACAACTTTGATCAGACTTTAATGCTCAAGTAATTGGCACAGGAAAAATGAGCCGACAGAATCGTGTCTAGCCAACAGCGCTAAACTGTGGTCCACGAACCAAATTAGGTTCACTGGCGAAATGACGCCGCTTAATGAGCGCAGCGGTTGCATGAATACCTGCGCACAAACGGCGTCGCCCTAATGACAAGTTTTCATTTTCCTGCAGAAGCTTTGACATTTAAGTATACATTTGGCATCTTTGAGGAGAAAGAAAGTATCAAGTTGGCCTGAGAGTGAAACATTGATACTAAAGGTAATACTGCAGGTTTAATTGCAAACCATTTGAGTTTTTTACAGTGAAAATTATTTTTGTTTTATTTTCATGCAAAAAATATGTAAAATAATACTTGGGCTACATAATTCAGTGCGGCGATGCTTCTCTCGTGGAGTTTTACCGAGGATGACGCCTGTGGTCAGCTGTGCATTGGATTACTGCACAGGCTGTCCAGCGTAATGAAACAATATTTATCTGAACCGTACCTTGAGACTGACTTTACCGCTGGCATTCGAAGCATCTTTGCCAGAGTGCTTCCGCGATTGCAGAAATGTATCATGAAAGCAAACACTGCTGGCTCCTTATAACGCTGATTTGGCGGAAGGTGCTCCGCCAAAGGATAGTAAACGCCCCCAACGTAGACGTCTCCAAGGTGAGTTCGAAATCTCCATTATTCTGGCAGCAGTCCGATGCTCTGCCCATTAGGAAACACCGACCCATGCATTGAAAGACGAACATCCTTACGAGCTTTTTTTGTGCAAGCTAGAGCACTGAAATGTTCGGTGCATGAATTGCCTAACGGCAGATATTGGGGTAGTTGAATATTCTGTATGATTCAAAATGTAACAGTACGATTGCTTGAACAAGGACAAAACGATATATTCATGTTGCATGAATATATTGTTACTTACTGTATAATATCTTTCGTTTGCAACAAAAGATTCACAACTGAAAATCAGCGTTTAGCCTTGTCTGTTATGTGGTTTTGTCCTCGTTCAAGAAGTTAGGCTGTTTTACATTGAAGCATGAATTACATCGCATGACAACAATGAACGTATGAAACTGAGAGCACGGATTCTGAAGATAAAGAAGTTCATTGAGTGGTACACCCATGGCCGGGGTTACGATGCCGTGCTTTGCAAAGCTTTTTTATTGACGCCATGTAGTCCTGTCGGTGGGGGCACAGTAGTGCATTGTGGCTCACGACGATTGCGATAAGCGTTCGCCTGCAAAATCCGATACGCGTCTGTTGTCATGATGCGCCGTTGTGTCTTGCCGGTTCACCGCAGCTTCGCTTCTAGTGATTTCTCAATGCGTGGAATCTGCATGTTCTTTTTTCTTTTCTTTTCTTGTTTACATGCTGGTACACTTAGTTGTCCATGACTTCAACAGGACGTCGTAAGTGGTTGCAAATGCTGTGTAGTACAAATAAGTACTAATAACACCATGTGTTCGGTCGTGCGCGAGGGGCCCTATTACAGCCTGCATTTACATCCCTAGAATTCCTATTACCGACTCGCAGCGTTTGAGGAAACAATTACTCTATTTTCAGTGGTGAAATATATTGCGGCGCTCTATAACGTTGCCGCAGTTTGCCGTGTGCCCGAGGCGTCGTCGACTGCACACGAACGGCCGAGAGCCGCGCCGCAATTCTGCGAGCGGATGATGACTTCAATTGAATGCTCCCATCGAGAACAGTAGAGACATGGTGGGGCACACGAACTTTGCATACAGATGCGCATATACGCATTGCAACAACTTAGCGAAAGCAAATTGCTCGAGTTCTCAGCGCCGTCGCAAGCACGGCGCATTAATGCGACGTCTTTGCATCGCTGACGAGATGCACGAGCCCCCCGATGCTTGCGGGGCGAGCGTCGTTGCCCAATTAATTTAGCCGCCGATGCCTGGGGGGTAACCCTGCACGGCTGACGCGTCCTTCGCGCAGCCTTTGCGCTCGCCGCTTGAAGGGGGAAGGCGGTGCGGGACGGGAGTTATGCCCCGAGAAGATGACCGCTGCGCTCGCACCGGTTTTCCGCCCGGCACTTATCCTTGAAAGCGCCGTTTAAATCAAAAATAGCGGTATTTTAATGTTTCTCAAGTCCACAGTGTACTGGTATACTTATTCACCCTGCATTCGCTGCAACGGCTTTCAGCGTACAGCGGCGCTCAGCAAGTGGTCTGCACGGCCGGTCCTTGATTCCCGAGGGCATTCGTCCGAGCCTTGAACGTGAAATGATGGAGCAGCACCTGCTCGGGCATGATTAAGACGGCACGCTTCGAGCGAACGCTACTTCCGACTGCATGTCCGCGTTGCAAAGCCGCACTGTGGCGTTGCACTGTAAAGGGTAAACTGACCTACGTGATGGAGAGGTTGAACACAACACGTTTCCGGTGATGCAAAGCGAAACTCTTCGCAACTCTAGTTATGTAAAATAAAATAAACAAACAAGCGTACCTCTCAACGCCGTCTCATATATTATGGCGCCATTATTTGGACAGCGCCTTGATATATATTCGAGCGATACCACGAAAGACTTCTTTGAGAGCAAGCCAGAAAGGTCAGTCCCACTTTGAAAGGCGTAGTAAGTACAAACCAAAGGGAGAACTTATAATCGTATATCATTATTCAGTGGAACGGTTGTTTTGTCATGGAAGCACGTCGCCATTGAAGAACATAATCAGGGTCTTGTCAGAACTGCAAAGAAAGTAAATACAGCTTTGTGGAGCATGAGAGTTCGAATTCATATTGGTGCATGAAGAAAAAGATAATTAGAATAACTGATTGTAATGGCGGCTCCACAACAGTAGCAAAATAGTGAAACGCATGAACGTTACCTACAGCTGTGGAAATACACACTGCAACAACTTAGCGACAGCATGCGCGCATTTGCAACGAGACAGGCACGTTCCTCTCTACAAAGGAAACGTGCTTTGAACAAACAGTTTTTTGTTATACCGCTAGATTTATTTGGAGAATTCACCGGCAATGAGCTAGCTCAGTGGTTGTGGCGTTGCCCTGGTGAGCTCGAGGTCGCGGGTTCAATCTCAGCCGTGGTGGCCGCATTTCGATGGAGGCGCAATGCAAAAGCGCTCATGTACTTTGATTTAGGGTTACTTAAAAAAGCGCCGGTGGTCTTAATTATTCACAAGTCACCCACTACGGCGTGCCTCATGATCAGATCGTGGTTTTGGCACAAAAACTACCGTAATTTTATTTAATTAAATGTTTCTTATCACATCGGTGTTGTTGGATGAACTGTATTTCTGTCGTTTGTTTCTAGTATAACGAAGTATTCTGCAAAAGATGATCGAAAGAACGGCACCGTTGCTGCAGCGTTCAAGCGCGGTCGCGGCTGGTAGTTCTTAGTGACGGCTACCACGCAGGCGTCGTCGTATCCATAGGGCGCCTGCTGTCACCGCCGCTGTCGTATACAAACTCCTGGCTGACCTCGCCCGTGTAACAAAACGTTAGAAACATAAATTATGAATTAGTGATGAAAAAAAAGCGTGCATATGTTGTCTACTACAACGAGATCCACGCAAGACAAATTTAATTATGTAATCTTTGATCATTACGCATGATAATAAATTTAGGGCTTCAGTACTTGTTGCGCTGCATTTACGTTTGGCATCAACCGCACCATCTCACGCTGGCCTTCGCTGAAATCCCCTTAACAGCTTGGCTATAAAATGCTCCAGTGAAGCGCTTCCGAGACTAAACTGGCCGAAAAAAACTCACGAATTTCACAAAACAAAAGAAGCTGCGGGACACATTTTCTCATATTCGATCTTTAGAGCTCGAGTAAGCACGTAGTCACAGTTAAGTGTGTCACAAACCTGACTAGTTAAAATCTCGATATATAAACGTGCCCGCACGATTTGTCATTACTTAACACCGCGTAACTCGTTGGTGTAGCGCAGGTGACATTGAAGCACCCCTCTCACTAATCGTCCGGCTGACGCCATCTGTTAGAAAGCCGCGCTGGTCAAGAGACCTCACGGCCGAGACAATCCGCTCTGAGTGTTTGAGTCACTCGACGTGCACTCGTCGTCAGTGACAGCAGGGCTTTCAGCCCAGCACACACTCAGCCGGCGTGCAGCAGCGAGCTTGCTGCGCGCGACGGTCGCTGCAAACAGGTGCGGTGGTGGCGCGCGTCGAATCGCACGCCTTCTTCTTTAACGCGCAGAGACGCTTCTGCAGAACGGTGGCCCCGGCGACGAGTGCTCGCGCTGAGAAGTGCTCCGGACGACGCCCATGTCGCGTCACGGCGCGCTCCGCTACGCCCACTGCGACAAGTGTCCGGAGCTGCCGGTGTCGGTGGCCATCGTCGGCGGCTCCGGAAGAAATGCGCGCGTGGGAGAGGAGTGACGGACAGGCGCAAACACTCAAATGGCGCAAACTGCGAACGAATACGGGACCGAGCTTGCAAGAGACGCTCGCGCTTTGTCTGTTTGCGATACCAAAAAAAAAAGCTAGTAAAAGCAGCAAAAGGCGAGACACGATTTCGCCTTTTCCTTAAAACATTGAGCTATTACAAACGTTTGTATACTTTTGCCAAAAACGATCTAGCAGTACAACTTCGGACGCACCGGACATGATTCTATTTAGGCAAAATATTTATGCATGACTTGCTCATCAGCACTTCATCATCTGCACCTCATGTAGAATATCAGTTACACACGTTTACTCTCATATCAATTTTTCAAAAGTTGCGCTTACAATTTTCCGTTCCCTCATTCTTCCGTAATCCTTACCTTCTCAATCTTGCTTGATATGAGCCGTGTTGCTAATTCACAGGTAAGTTCGGTCTGAATTCGCTGATCATATGTTTTTTTTTTAAATATTGTTATAGGCAAGTTGCCAGTCATGACATGATAATAATACCGGTACCATATGCACGCCCACCCATTTCTATTCGTCCGGAGATTAACGTACTTCCCAGAGCTTCAAGAGTAGGACTACTAATCAGGAACACTTGTTCCTCGAATCAATATTGCCCATTAATTTCCGGTATCGCAATACTTGTATACAGGGTACACTATATACAGAACAAATGATGCAAGTGCACCTAACGCAAGTGCACTAAATTTGTTCACTGCACTTTATTTTAACTCAAGTATTTGCACCAACAATATATAGCATTCTCGAATGTCGAGGAAGCCCAGGGGCGATCTTATGCAGTTGTAAGCTTTTAGCGGGCGAGCGAAAAGTACTTGCCGCCAATCGCTCCTCGCATCTGAGATAGAGGTAAACATACCGCGACTACAATGCCGTCGTTTGTAGCTGCAAACTGAAATAATGAAGCCTGATATCACGCTCTAGCATGAGCATCGCATCGGCCCTTTAGCAGCGTGTGCACAATAATTTCATTCGCGCTAACCGTGACTTCGAGTTTTAGATATTAAAAAGAATATGTTCGTAAAACGGTATCAAATAAAAAGGAATGGCGTGGGTGGGAGAAAGCATTGTGCTTTCTACTCTTTATGCGACAACAAGCGCGTTGCTCTGACGTTAGTGTTTGGTGAATGTTTTAAATATATTTTCATCAGTTAACATAAATAAAACATACCGTTACCATGTTGCCGCATCAACAGTTACCTCATCAGGCCTGGTAGAGCGAGTGTGGAAAGGGGCAACACTTTCCTCCTTCCTCCCCTCCTTCCTATCTTTCCTTTGTCTCGTCCTTTCTAAAGAGTAGGCAGGCGTGGTGCCCCTTCCGGTGGCAGTTGCCAGCCTTGCTCCTCGCTTTTTCTTTCCTGTGTATATGTTTACAAATCAAATAATAATAATAATTACAGAACCTGCTGGTAATGCAGCTTGAACTCAGTCATTGATGCTCTGCAAAATACCACAATAAATGTGCAGTTTACTCTCCTTTGTGAAAAGCTGAGTGAGCTTCTACCCAAGGAAGTACGCAGGGTTCTGGATTTATAATTGTCCCTCCATGTCATTTTCAATCTTCCCGCGCGCCAGCATAGACCACGGTTCTACCGCGCTTCCTTTCGCGGAAAGTGGCAATTTCATAGCTGACATTGGTAGTACACACAAGTGAGACCACTGAGGAAGCTGTAATATAGTGTCGCAGAACTAATATTACAATTATTAATTTGAAATTTGCATAATAACCATTAGGAGAAAAACATACAAGCGTGGCGTGTGTAACCCTTGGGGCCTGAGACTTGAAACGCTCAATGAACGCTTGTATGCGCTTTATAACCATTTATCCACCACGATTCTTGTTTTTCCGCTTTGACACGTGCAGTCGTTGACTTCCAGCCCTTTAGTTTTCGCAAGAAATGTCTGTTAATTACCATACTTACTATATATGTCGACATTTTTTTTGTAAATAAGCGTTTGCGTCAACGAAAATTGGGATGTTCTAAAAGCGCATGTCTTGTCCGTTTAAGGACATGCTTACCGCTAAAAAGACAAAACATAGAAACCGGAACTAGTTGAAAGTTACCATCCGTGTCAGCTGTTCTTGTTCCTGTCTTTGCTCCTTCTTTTCAGCAGTGAAAATGCGGTTCAGCAAAACACCAACTAGGCCAGGAGGAAGTTATGCCCACTATTCATATTTCCCTATTCTCCTTTTGTACGAGTGGTGGCGTTGTGTTTGAGATATCCAATCTTGAATAATAAACCGCATGTTTTCATGCAATCTCATATACTCCTATATTAGTAACAATGCGAGTCGAATGTGTTTTTCTAACAGGGCATTGAACCACCATTTTGTCAATATACCGAGGAGCCAAAACAGTTCATCGTAACGAGCTGTAGCAAATAATAACTTATTTATTGCAATGTCGATAATCGATCATACACTAAAACAGAATTTTATGATTACACATTCATCCAATGACATGTTATTTTGGTTGGTTTCTGTAATGAACAGATATTTACTTTCATATTTCTGCACTGTGTCCAACTTGATCTACATGTATTTCGTCTTGTATGCGGTATCTGCACGCTCCCAAAAACAATTAGAGCGTCTAATGTACGTGTTAGGGGATTTCAAATTCAAACTCAAATGAACCAATTTTAAGACAACTGTCTCGGGTAAAGTCTGCATCGGAGCACTGGGGAATTGGCGAAACTATGCATCTTCGCCCAACTGACGGAACGCCTCGGGGTCCCAGCGTGCTACAGCGTGACAAGGCATGAATTGCGATTCGTACCGCTTTTCCGGCCTAGCCGCGTGTCGTGGAGGAAAGGGTCGTTTTCCTGCGCTACACGTGTATGTAAAAAACGCGGAAGCTCGAATGCCGCGACTTCTGGTGGGAAATAAGTACGTGCTAAAGGCTGACAATTATGCGCGGGCAAACAGAAAGGGTACCTCAGGCATTTTACACCAAAATGTCATGGCTTTAACTTAAATCAAGCATCGTGAAGTATTATTTTACTTTTCGTGCTGAATATCGAAACAGTAACGTTGAATAAATAGGCTTAATATTGTGACCAACTCATTGTAGTGTGTGTTGATCGAAGTTACTTCAAGCACCTCGAAATGGCGGAACTCTCGAGCACATGATATATACATACGTACCTATACACTGCGAATATCACTCTGTATGCAACCAACCGATCTTCCTAACGCTCTGGAATCTGGAAACCCACATTCGGATGCATAAGGATATTGTTATATGGTGTAAACGTGGCCCAGCTGATTCTACTTCGTTATGACGGCAGATGAATGTGGACGGTGACGGTTTTTTCTGACGGTCAGTCAAGGAAACGCCTGTGAACTTTGAGCCATCGCCACAGTTAATTTACCTGTGTTTGTTGCGTGGTGCACAAAATTCCACTTCCGTGTGGAAAAATGTGTATTGGCCAGACTGGCATCTGCCTTAATTAAAAATTACTCCAGCACAAAAACAATTTGGAGGGCACGCCTTTTATATATCTACAAGCAAACTGTAGGATATGTGGTTGTAAGCCCTTTTTTTGAACGAACACAAGTCATAATCAGGCTCAGGGACCAGAGAGCACGTGAAACCACCGAGGCTCTCCACATTAACAAAAACCACGAGTTTTACAGGTTCTGCCTGGGAAATGTCAGTACTGCACCAATAGAGTTGTCACAAAAAGCGTTTGATTGTTTGTTGCAACGTCCGCGGCTATAACTGGCTCCTCTCGGCCCGTCGTGTGGAGCTTATCTAGGTACTTCACACCATCCTGTGATACTGTGGTCTTGCTGACGCGATTATGATAATTTACGAAGTATGAAGCAGTGACGCACCTAGTTTGCCATGCTGTTTGTACTCTGTGATTCAGTGATATTGTTATAAAAATATGCAGTGTATAACTTCAAGTTTTTGTAAAAGGGAACATTGTTTATGCTGCGCCATCAGTTACCTATTTACTATACCCCACTTCCTAGGCGCGCATCACTAAGAACCGAACAGTATTTGTGGTGAACCACTATTCTAAATTTTTATTTCACTATTGCAGGTTTTTTTTGTGAGTGTAGTGCTTCCTTTAGTTTATTGTGCGTGAATTATCGCATATATATATATGCTGCGGTTAACAAAGTGCACAGTGGGCAGCAACACACTATGCGGCTTTATACCGGTATGCGAGTAACTAATTCTTGTTACGCGTATGTGTGCTGCAATTTTCTTTGTTCATTGCGACTGACACGCCACGCGAAATTTTGACATTCATTGTATCGATGTACATCGACAGGACACCTTGGAGACGCGTTGAACATGCGTTGCAAACGTCCGTACTGTACTAACAGAGTTCGCACACTTGAGCATGCTGAGCCGGAAACTGCAACCACATTTCAAGGGGCTTTGGGCTCCCTGCTGTTACTGTTTTTCTTTTCGCTCTGTAAAACAGCCCACGTGTAACTTTAATGTTTGTTGTTGTAGTCCTTGTTCGCGTACTTTTATTTCTTGCGCGAATAAGCGGTCACCCCTTGAAACAATAAGCAGATTATAATTTTGATGTGCGGATTCAGGACTTTGTACGTGATGACGCTGTTCGCAAAGTGCGTTAAACCATTACATAAAAAAACTTTTTTTTCTGAATTCAAAAGACTGGGCAGCGGAACAGCTTTAAATCATCACGCGGCGCCGTGATGAAACAGAACTTAGTGGGATTGGGTGATATTTTTTTGCGGGATAGATACGCAGACAGACAACGAGTTGAGTCAAGTTCTCTGACTTCCACGTCAGACCTACAAAAGACCCTTTGCCCCTCGGCAACATTTTCTTGAATCTTGCGTGGCGCAGTACGACACGCCATATTTTGGCCCTCGGAAACCTAATTGATGGCTGTAAATGATGCCAGAATTATTTGCAACGCTGCCGCGTCGTAGAAGCATGGAACCATCGAGCGAGAAAACAAGCGAAAAAATAATGGTACGCAGCTCAATTCTGGTTGCCCTCTCGCCTTACCACATCTAGTTTCTTCCATCTGCAACCACTAGACCACGTGGTGCTGCCTTCGACGTAATTGAAGGGACAGGTCTGCCCCGACGTGAGTCGCCCGTCATGTTATGCGACAGCGTTCGTCGCACGGCTGTTCAAACTTCCGACATCATGCAAACTAAACGAAAAGCAGATCCGCTAAATGGGAGACGTTCCGGCTTCCTACCAACCTTGTCGAGCGCTTGACGCTTTCCTCGTGGCGGCATAGTTGGAATGTGTCCTCAGGGCAAAGCGCGCCTGACAGTCTGCTGCTGCAGGCCGGTATCTTTCATTTCCTTTAAACCGGCGTCTGTATGCCAGCGGCATCGCTCAGTGCAGGGACGCTGTGGAGCGCTCGAACGAGAACGTTTACGCAATCGCGCAGGCTTGAAGTGAGAACACAGCGAACGAGGTATCATTGAAATGCAAGACAACACTTAAGAAACACGCACTTCGTGGAGCTATGTCGTAAAAGGCACTGGCTGTTTCGTGTTCTTTATTTTTCCCAAGAACCTACATTTGATCGTTATCATTGCGCTTCGAAGGAGGGACCTTATCAGGGCGTTTAGCTACATTATAGGCCATGTGAATTGCGTATCAGGTGCGTGCCGTTTCTCCTATAGAAACAAAAGAGATGTGCATAATTTGGTGGCAAAACTAGTCGCATATGAAGTTTCCAAGCAAAATAACTTTCTCTTTGCTCTTAACAGCTAATACGGCTGTATCACAAACACTCCGAAATAAAACAACACCATTACCTTTCATGTGAAATACTACCCACAGTTACATTTCAGGCATCACCTAACCACAGAAACATCAATAAATATTTTCTTCTCTCAAATGAAATGCTTGACACAAAAGGTTCGGTTGATGAAGCATTAAGCCGTTAGCTCATTGTACGGCGTGCGGTTTCACACATCCTAGAAAAAGCGTGAAAAATGTAAACGCCAGAAAATGGGCAGGAGGAGGTTCCCGAAAAAAAATACTCATATTCAATCTGCCTTCGTCGAGGCCCTATTTTTTTAAAGTGCAAAAGTGACAGGAAACCTGGCAAATGTCGAAGGTCTCAAGAATACCTGTGACCTAACGTTATTATTGCGAGTTTACATTGAGTAATGCCGTTATGGGCACAAAACAGTATTTTCATGCAACTATTTACGCAATGTCTTAGCTAGAACCACTGCACTGAACAACGTTGAAGAATGGTTGAGCCCGACAGTTATTTATCGTATTTATCGTGGTGTTCGGGGGCAGTAGTTCTCATTTACTTCAAATTCACTGCCACAATGTTCGGATTTTAGGCCATGCTGCTATAGACCTAGATGTAAATATCAGTCAATACATATTCCACCATATAAATCAACCTCATCTATTCTACTTCGTAGTGTGAAAAGCGGCTCTCCGAAGCCCGGATGAGTTTCTCAATTTCGACAAAGCTGCCACGCGTTGTACCGCCCACTCAAATCAACAGGAAATATTGCTGGTTTAGCTGGGTGCTTACCTAAAAGTAAATTTTACCCTGCGCAAAAGCGCAAGCATAAAAAAAACAGACACAGGACACAGGCACTTGCGACACTGCCAAAGGCCACACAGCAGCTCTGTTAAGTACCTCCGTGGTTCTTTGTGGTTGTTATTAACCAGGTAGAATCAGTGTTGTGGTCTGGTGTTAACGTCAAATGTTTCCTTTTATCAGCGCAATCTTGGCGTTGCATTGCCTAAGTGCCTTAGTGCTGTCCTATGAACGTTGTAATTGTGGTTGCGAAGCATTTAGGTATCTTCATGTCAAGTCCACGTACTTTTGCAACACAAAAGGGGGATTGCGTACAGAACATTCTCAGCGTATGCCGCATATGTCATTTTTCGCTTTCCTGAACACACCTTAGCTCCTTCGCGAGCGTACTTTCCTCCTTGCAAAGTGATACCAGATAGGGAGGTGCTGAAAAAAAAAAAACGCTTTCGCTCCGGCGCGTTTGCCGTTATTTGAATTTCAAACGATGGGAAATGTCGTGATAGTACGTGATCACAGCGGTCCTTTGGTACTGCTTGGGCACTCGCTATCGGTATCTGTCGGCTCAACATTGCACATAGATTGGCGTGTGGCTTGCAGAAGCGATCCTGCTAAGACATACTATGAGTGGGCCCAGGCAACCAGCTTGCTGAAGCCGGCCAACCTGCGCCTGAAACTGTCTTGCAACGCGTGGAAGCACGACTTCTGCGGTTTATTCATAAGGCATACTTTTACCGCTCCCCATTTTACGAGTTTCGAGTGGCTAGAAGAGTAGGGCAAGAGGGGCTTAGGGCGTGAGTCATATTTGTGTCAGGCAGCGACTCCGAGGTCGACCGAAGGTCCAGAAAACGTATGGACATTCAGGGACATCGCGGTTTACAGTCAATGGGCATAGGCATGTTCAAATGGATTCCAGGGCGTAACTCGCTTCAATGGAATTGAACAAACAGCCGACCCGGTACATTACTAGGAAGTGGCTACTCGTCAAGCCCTCGGCATTTGTCCTGTCTGGATCTGACCTCGCCCCGTAATACCGGGCAAGCAACATGTCGCTGAGTACGGCCGCATTACACGAATAGATGCATGCCCCTTGCTTTTGTCTGTATACCTTGTTCCACACAGTGAACCTGGGGTCAGATTCACAAACATTTTTTTGTAAGCGGTCTTTGCCATTGGCTGACCGCCTTCGATAATAATATGTCTTGTATCCGTATTAGCTAAAATTATTTCTTACGAACGAATTTTAGCGTAGGAAGGTTTTGTGAATTCGGGCCCTGACGCACAAGTAAAACGTCAGCAACTTATTGTTTGCAAGGTCCGAGGCTATAAGTGGCTTCTCTAGGGCCGTTCTTTCGGGCGAATCTGCTTTTTCTTCCTGGGGTTTTGGATGCAACTAGCATTCTTGGACTACTTTACGCAGTATAGTATCTGCGACCATCTAGATATGTAACCGATTTTCCCTCAACCTCTGGAATAAACAAAAAAAAATCTCTGAAATATCCACCGCGTAGCGAGGAATCGACAGAATCGACACCTCACACAGGATGAGTGGCGTAAACGCGGATTGGGGGGAGGGGGGGGGGGGGGAGTTAGGAGCACGCCGGCGTAAACGCGGATTGGGGGGGAGGGGGGGGGGGAGTTAGGGGCACGCCGGGCACGTGCTCCTCCCCTTGTCGCTGTGCTTGTTAACCAGGCTAATTGAGTGAATAATGGTGCACCAGTTATTATGGTGTGCATGGCCTTTTTGAAATGTAGAAACATGCACCTAGAAAGTTATGACGATTCCCTTCAACTTTGCAGTATGAACTGTGCCTTAAAGTTTGCAAGTTAGAGCTTAAATAATGTATGAATGTTCTTTGTTTCTTGGAAATTATGCTAACCGGCGCACATAATTATTCTGTAGTGAATTCATTCGAGCTAATTTTGTGGTCACCTTTTTTTAAAGCGTACGAAATAAAATAAAACACACTCCGTATATGTTGTGTCGTGATATATTCATCGACTACGAACAGAGCTGTGTTCACTGCCACTACTTATTGGAACAAAATGTGCTATGTAAACGGGTTCGCTTGGCTGAAGATGGGATCTTGTGCAGCGCAACCAATCTTTCTACGCGTGTGCTTGGTTGCCACTTGTGGATTCTGTTGTAGATGAACTTGTAATGTCAGGTATTGAGATACATAGTCGTTAAATGTGTACAGTTCGTGCAGTATGTTCAAGCGTTGGGGAATGCAGTCGAATCTACACTAAGCTTTGTGCTGTATCAATCGCGGTGACCTTTGCTGTCCCACCGAAGCAACTGCAAATATTGTTAATTCAGTGTGTGCATACTGGACTTATGCGACTGTTGTAATGAACTAATTTAAACAAGATTATTTTGATAGAACTTCCTTACAGATCAGTACAAGACGCTTGCCGACACTAAAGGAGGCTTTAATGAGCGGTATTGGGGTAGTACTTCTCAGAAGAAAGACCGTGCACATTAGCTATGTTCTACGCTATCTGCATATAAGTGTCTGCCCAGCTGGCAATGTATTTATGTGACATGTTTAGGTTATAAAAAGTTCTCATCTTTAATCCCATATAACCCGGGAAAATTGATGTTGTCTTAAAATGCGCTCAGGAGGATAAAATCGTAAAACTTCCTGTGCGAATGTAGCCCTCTGAGCGAGGCTATGAGGCCGCTACTGATGCCTATACAATGTAATGACGTCGTAGCACCATGATTACGCAGTCTAACATCATAGGTTGTATAGCATAGAGGGCGGCGGTCAATTGTTCATTCATGAAAAAATGAAACTGAACGCATGGCAATCTCAGGGAGTGACGTGAGCGAAAGGTAGGTGACATCTTGTGACATCTCTTGGCCAGCCCTACGCAAATCGAACCATCTTCCTATTGGCATGGTCAGTGCGGCTCGAAACTTGCGTTTGCTTTCGTCAAAGTCCTGCAGCAAGAATGACACTTGCCTCGTGGCAAACCTCGTGAATACTTGTGACAGGCGGCGGTACGCTGTATAGCAGTATTTCTCTTACTTTTTTCCCCCAGTCTATCAGAAAAAGCGATTGCTCATTAAGTTAAAGTCCAACATGTCCGACAGTTACATCTGCCCGTTCATATTTATTGTGCATTTCTGCATTCAATGGGGTGACAGGGAAAACGACAGATCTTGGAATAACAACGCGAAGATAACCCGAAGGCAGACACACACAGCGTGGGTTCGTTTCCCGTACGCGGTGGCCCGGAATCGCGTACTGACAGTGCGGCTTATGCAGATTAACTTTTCAGTTCCTACAACACTGCGCCTCATCAGTGCAAACAACTTTGTGTAACAATTCTGGGCCGAAGTAACAGGGGTAGGTTCAACTGCAAAATCTCTGCTTTTTCTAACGTAAGTGGCCGCCAGTTCTTGATGCAGGCATACACGGTATGGATCATAATCCAGTCTGGCAAGCGGCATTCGAAAGGAAGTGGCCCTTTTTCCCGACGGCTTTGCAACTTCTATTACTCTTGCTTGTGAAATAAAGCTGTTTTTGTAACATTTCCCCCCCTCTCTCTAATGCTGGCGTACGCTAGAACAGTGATGTCAAGGTCCTTACTTTTGTTGGTAAATCGGTATCTTTTTTGTACCTGAACAAACCTAATGGAGCGGAAGCGGTTGAAGGGAGTCCTGAACATGGGGAGCGCAGGAACCCGGCGATGTGAGTGTTCGACCACATTGCAAAGCGACATCTGCAACACATTGTGCCTTCGTGTGTAGGCATACACGGTGTCGACTTTTTCTGCTACTGAAAACTGGCGCTGCCGTGATGCGGCTATTCTGTTGAAGAAAATGTCGCCCTTTTGATCAGAATCCAAACTAATCTGCCACAGCGGCACTTTTGAACCTAGGAGTCACCTTTATGTCACACGGTCATGAGCATAACTGTGGGCCTGCCTGCTCCCAATCTACGGAGCGGCACAGAATCATTATTACGTAACATGAAAACGACATTCAGGTTAATTCGCTGAGTGGAGGTTATTGCACAGCAACTGAAAAAAAGAACAAGTAGTGTGTGACTTTGAAAATGCGGTGAAAAGAAACCACTTCCGATTTAAGTCGAAGCTTTGGTTTTGCCTGGTCTGGGGTCATCACAAGGAAAGGTCTTCTGAACATGGATCGTCAAGAGCAACGCCCGAGAAAAGTTTAAGAACCTCTGCTGGGAAACTTGATGTCAAGGTGAAGGACAATGCAAAGCAAAGGTTGGTAGAAACGCGGTTGAATAACGCAGGTGTTGATGCTTGCGTTACAGAGACGAGAAAGCGTGAATAGATGGCTCTCCTTGTTTTTCTTATAAGTTTGAATTCTTATGCTTCCGAGCCCTAATTTACGGAGTTCTGTGAAAAAACAAAAACAAAAATAACACCGATTTTATTCTGCAAATATACAGACACACCGTTTATACGTTTTAATCGCTAATACGAAAATGTAATCTTTAGGAAGCTAGAAGATATCAATTTAATGATTTAGATGGCTACCTAGCAATGGTGACCGAATATATAATTAAGGCTTTTCATTAAATACCGTACAGTTAGTAGGTATCCCCATTGTTTGAAGAATAATGGTTCTCATATAACAAAGAAATGTCCTTCGTAGTTCCAGTTCATGGTACACAATAACAAATTCTGTCAATCTTTCTGATAACAAACTCTGCAGACACACAGAAGGTATGTCAAAATCTTATTGAACAATAACGTGCGTCATTTGTAGGTATAGGCATTTATATTCGTCTTTCGTGTCTATCCAGGTGCTTTGAGCAAGAAAAACGAAAGTTATAGAGAATGAACTACGAACGGCCGTAGGTTGTCCGAGTAGTTTGCATTTACAGCACGCAAGGTCAGCCACAGCTTCCTATGACGCTCCTGGCATCGCAAATATTAGGTTGGCTCAAATAAATTACAGAACTGCGAGGACTCGAGCAACCTTTTGCGCGACGCAATTTGTCTTCCTGCCATGCCTGAGGCGCCGCATTCCTTGGCTTCAAGGATGCGTAGGCCGGCCGACTGATTGAAACCCAGGCGACAATGGCTGAGCACCGCCAAGTGCAGATGAGTCGCCCTGAAAACGCTTATTAAGCGTGCGCCCGCAATTCAATTGTGTTTCGGACGCCGAAGGCTAATAGGAGCTGGCACAGCGTCCTGGGACGCGTCGATGTCACGTTTCATCAACTCGAGGACCAAACTTCGACGACCTCGACTTTTCTGCAGCGCAGTGCGTGCGCATTCAGAAGCACTGCATCCTTGTGAACGTACAATTGCGGAAGCGCATCACGTATTTCCTTACGCTGAACTTTTCAGAAGTAAGCCAGCCATCTAGCCAGCCAGTAAGCAGATAGAGTTTTCAGCCCTTCTTGAAATTAGCTGGCTGGGCAAAACTTACACAAACTGGAGGGTTGACAAAGATCGAGCATACATTGTTTGCAGTACAGGTAGCCAAAGTTATGCATTTAAGCGACAATTATTGCACAAAAATTAGCTTCCCTTCTCAAGTCATGCAATAATAAGTCAAAATGACAAAAAAGAGCACTGTGTAATTTTATATCCGTACAAAGAAGTTTATCTGGAAAACAATGAGCACATTCTGAAAACGCCGGGATAGGAAATGACACCAGATAGGCTGGCACCTGCGGCCGCCTGCCGCTGCAACTAGAAGGACGAAGTGTGTTCTGAAACGCGCGCTCTCCGAGTGTCAGCCTATATTGAAAAGAACACCGTTTTGCCAAGGTCTCGATTGCTATCTTCGTGACAATATTACGCAACAACAAAGCGATCTGACCAACAATTTAGAAGTGGCAGTGGGAGAAATCACGTTGAGGGCCACCAATGAAACCGGTTATGGTAGGTTTCATTGTATAGAGCATGGCGAAAAATGTTATACTGTGGTGCTCCCCGTAATATCTTTTATCGGAAGGCTGTCTATGTGTCAGCCCAGACCCCGTATCTATCAACAGCCTTGCCAAAGTTAGGAATACCATGATCATCCCCGACCAGACGAGTTTTCGTCAAACCTTCGACTTCAAGGATAGGAATTAATAAGAAGGCCGAAATGAAACACGTGAAAACACCTTTGCGCCTTATATCTGATATATGTAATACACTTAATTGAGATGGAATAAAAAATGACAGAACCTTCGTCGGAAAGGAAAACGCTAGAGAAAAATTTGCGATGGCCAGGCCGACAAAAAAGCCCGTCAATAAACAAAGACAAAAAAAAAAGACAGCAAATTCGGGACGTACGATAGATGACGTAATTTATTTATGACTGCCTGCGCCCAGAGTACGGGGGAGAGAGTGCAACGTACGTAAACAAAACAAGTGAGCAAAAACGTATGAACGACACCGGTTAAAATAAGAACTGCCATTCTAAACCGCTTTCCAGCGAATCAGTTATAGCGGCTACTCTGTCTATATACGCACAAAAAGAAGAAAAAAGAGGCATCCATGTTTAAAGTACGGCATTCTTTGCTGTCAGAAGTGTCAAGCAGACAACTTCGTCGTTGATAATCAAGACGGGCAAGTATGCTGAACATATGCTGGAAATTTGTGGGAAATATTCTGGCAATGTCCAGTTGGAGAATCAGCCAAAAAATTGAGTCATCAGTTGCCTCTCTTCTTTAAAAAACAGGAATGGTGGCGTGTCTGTACTTTTCATGATTTCGCAATGATAATGTGTCATCATTGTTGTTTCTGAGCCTAATATTTGTTCACTGGAATTATTTTGTGTTGCCGGCATCCCTCTGTCTCTATCTTTGTCTGCATGCGTGCCTTTTTGTAGAATGAATCCCTACCCACTAGCTCAACTTTCTCTGGTAGTTAGGAAGCAGAAATATTTTAGTTCATTGCGTAAGCATACAGTGGCGCGATACTGAGACAGCTCGAAGCACCGTTCAAGTCTGAGCACTGGAGCAGGTATTTTATACAGTTTTGCAACTAAGCCACCGGTACGTTTAAGGATTTTCGGTTGAGCATGAGGATTTGTATTTAGGAGGATTATCAAAGCCTAATTTAACAAAAAGTGAGGTCACACCCTCTAAGCTCTCCTGGCTCTCGCTCCATTTGGCGACACAGAGCAGTGCGTTGATGCATCATTCTCTTTTCTGCCCCTAGGGAGATCCATCATTCTTGCTTCAATATATATCCCGAGGTTAACTGTATGATGCAGGCATCGCTTCACCATTGTTTAGATAGGTTTTTTTTGTTTTTATCAAGTGATGGCGCCTAGCTGGCGGTCATGAATTTGTTAGATCAATTTTAGGCGGTTACGGTTGCATTGCACAGGTGCAGAAATGCGGACCCGCTCGTTTACCCAGTGCGCGGGAAATCACCCCAGGCTGAGAAACGGAATTCAGAACCCACCACTACGCCCGACTCCGATGGTCCATCTCTAGCTTCACAGGCTCCAGCCTATCCTGCTCTACATCGGTTCACTTCTGTCGTGTCTAGCAGACGCCGAACTGCCACGACTGTCTCGCCAGGCACTGCTCCCTCCCCCCTACCCCCCACGCCCCGCACCCCTCTATTCCCCCACTCATGCATTCTATTTATGCTTTGAAGTGCCTGTTGTGCAAAGAGCTGGTTCAATTGTCAAGGGAAACGCGGTACTAGAAGATGAAGTTGCGTAGCCTGGTTTTCTACATGCTATTTGTTTATTTCCGGCGGGAGGAGATGCCGATAGTTATTGAGAGGCGCTACTACGACGACGCTGCGAAGGGCGTCGGAAATGTCCGTAACAGCTATGCCTGTCAAATGAAATAAATGTTCTAAAATGTCGCAAACGTAGCAAACGCTTCTGCCAACATGGAGAGATTTTCTTGATTATTGTGTTAAATCTGCACCATTTAGGTAATTTTGGAAGGATGGTAGCCTGCTACAATCTGAAGCGTGTGTGAAATCCGGAGCTTGTTAAATAATTAATGTAATCAATGCGTCGGACGGGTAAATTTATGAATGAGTAAAGGTGGATATCATCTCTCTATACAATACAAACATAAATATCCCGAGCCACAGCAGACGACGCCATCTTGTGCCCCCCCCCCCTTTTTTTTTCTTTTGCTCTCTTGCATCGGATGCGAAAGAAAGATTATCCGCGAGCGAGCTGGTCCACGTGCTTACGCTGAGGGAAGATAAATACTTACTGCTTTGGCCAGGCCTGAACTCCAAATTTATCAACAGACGCAGCAGCGCATGCAATAAATAATTATCACAAGTGTCTTCTTTTTGGGTCGCTCGTCCGAGAAGAAACGGCTCACCCACATGCACACATATTTGTGCGTGTTCATTAACAAAATCAAATCAAATTATGGGGTTTAACGTTCCAAAGCTCTCGGAGATGCCGAAGGGGGGGGGGGTTGTATCAATTTTAGTCACGTTGATGTTGACGTGCACCTATATCTTGTGTACGATCGTTTTTGTACTCTGTCCTTATCGTAATGCGGCTGCAGCGGCCGGGCATAGAACCTGGGAATTCACGGTCAGCATCAGAAAGCCGTAGAAAGTGAGCACTGCCGCGCCACTAGCATGCACTGACGAAAACTGTAAACACACAACATTTGCCCATCTTTCAGCGACTATCTACAAACAGGTCATAGTGCCGTTGTTGGCAAAATTCGAATGATAGAGAGCACGAGCTAAAATGTTTTTTGAAACCTAGAGTCGATGTCAACTGCCACAGGTCACGCACGAATACGTTATGATCCCCGTGTAGTACTGATTTCCTTTTTTGTTATTGTTTTAGTTTATCTAGTCGTAAAACCTCCCCTAGTCGATTTATAAAGTTAAACTAGTCCGATCACAAATATATAAGCAAGAAAGAATGAGTTACGACGAATTCCTTGCAAAGAATTGAAAAACGAACCTTGTATAAGGTTGGAACGAAGGTGCAATACAAAAATCATGGAACGATTCTTTTTTATAGTGAGCAGAAATACTTTTTGCAGGATGAGGAGCAATACAAAGGCAAACATTATTTTTATGATAAATTACAATTGTAGCTTACATATGAAGCAAAAGTTCACATAATTTTTCTATATTGTCCACTAACGGGTGCACTCTATGCCGCGGGAACAAATGAACGCAAAAGAATTATATCTATGGCCATGTTGATCCAGAATGTAATAATACTAGATGGTTTTCCGTGGTGCTCACAAATCAAGAACCATTGTAACATTCCTTGCCCGAAAGATATATTCCGGACACAAGCACTGAAATACCCCGAAAGTTTAGGCTATTCTTGTTGAGCCACTTACGGTGAGTTAAATCAATTGTATCTGAAATGTTATTACAGTTAACCGGAGAGAAGCACGCCCATGTTCAAACGAGCATAGGCAGCGGTCCCGTTCTCTTAATGCAAAAATTATGAAAACGCTTCCGTAGATTTCAACAGCTACAGACGACGAACATTCAGAGATAATGGTTTCTTTCGTACCGTATCAAGTGGATCACGAGATCGCGCAGTATCTGACGAGAGGTGCTTGACAGGCGTCGTGCTATGACGTTGGCATCCCACTCACTAAACCCGTTGTGCACAGTGACAACGGCGACAAAATCGCCGTAACAACTGGGATAGGAGTTTCTGGGCACAGCTTGGAAGAGCGGAGGTGATTTTTTTATTCTTTTTTTGCTTATATGCTCGTCTCATTGAAGTATCAAATGAGGGGTGAAGTCCACCATTGTTGAAACTGGTGCACTTAGGAACTCCTGATTTTACCTTAATATGCGTTGGCGTCTCGCGAGGTAATCAAGGAGCACTACCTAAACCATTTAGGCTTATAGCATGGAGTAGTACAGAATAAAACCAAATGAACAATAAGCTCGAACTATGTAGCCGCAGTCTGCATTGCAAACCGGACATCCATTGAAATCGCCGCGGTAACCATCGCCAACGTCAAATTGCCTACCAGAAAAACAGAGACAGCGAGCATAGAGATGCGGATGACAAATTCTACTCGAAATACTAGCGAGGAATTTCGATAGTTGCACGGTTTCGTTACGTCGAATGGCTTCGGTTGTTCTGCCCTGCCGTACCGCGCCGTGTCTCGCATCCGTGCCGACGAGGAGCCTCGGCCGCCGCTCTCTGCCGCGTGTACCGGCGAGCGGGAAAGCGCGCACGCCGCGGCGCTCACCTGTCGCATCTTGAGCATGTCTCCCGCTGCGCGACGGCCCTCAGTAAAGTCCACAGGCAGCACGCGGCGGCGGCGGTCCCCACGAGACGGTGACGCACTGAGCACTCGCGACCCTCGCCGACACGCCGGACGCTTTTGTGGTCGGCGGCCGGCCAATGGGACGGAGGGCGAGCGGGTCGGGGGAAGCCGCGGCTCTCTTACCGCCCTCGCCGCCGAGCGACTCTCTCCGACCGGACAGCGGCCGTTTCCGCGCTGCCTCCTCCGGAACACCGCGCCGAGCGACTCGGGGGCCTCAGCGGCGCGGCACTCGGCTGCTGAGCGCCGGGACGGACAGACTTCGAACGCCTCGAGTAGCTTGAACACGGGGAAAAAAAAAAGAACGGTGTGACGGCTGCTACGTTGTGAACTCGATAAGATACCTTACATTTTCAATAAGCAAACTGACGACGCTTTCAGAGTGACAGATACTTTAGACTTAGGGTGCACGATGCATGTCGGAGTGAATATACATCTAAGGTGCCCTTTTTTTTCTGCCCCAAACATTTTAAATTTGCCAGTGGCAGCTATAGCACAATTCTAACCGTTGAGCTAAATTACTTCATCAGGTGGCCATTATTTATCCTTGGAAATCAAAATGCTTAATTGAATAATTAACGTAATTACACTAATAAAGTATTGCAATTAATTACGTTATAGCACATATATCAGTCCACAACTCGTAGCTAGTGAACTTGAAAGGCATATCTACTTGGATCCAATTCTGAGGATGGCATCGGTTTCGAGATATGCGCCGTCAAACTTGCGGGAAAAAATGCACGGTTGTTGCACGTACTTTTCTAAGAAAATACTGTTTCATGCATTGAAGTACAATAATAACTGGAACGGCAATGCGTTTCCTCCGGCGCCTTGAAAATTATTATGTCGAAATTGTGTATTATTAATATTTTGGTGTAATAATATCTGCGTTCCAAATGGGCACGCCTTGCGAACTCGCACGCTACAAATCGTTAATTGAAATATGTGACGTAAAGTAATTATCTTGGAAGTTCTTTACTGCAGATATCAGAATGAGAATGTTAATTATCCAATGAAGCATTCCGATTTCTCGTAGAAATAATTGGTCCGCCTTATCGAGAAATTTAGCTGAAGGGTTAGCATTGTACGATCTGCCACAGGCCCTTGTTTTTCTTTTCATTTTCAAGTTTCCTGCAGCAACGAAAACATTGACACCTGTTATATGGAATAGGAAAGCTGACCGTCCAGCAATCCTGAGCCAGGTCAATGAATTGATCGATAGACTCTGCCTTATGTGATGAAAATTAGTGCAGCCTTTAGGAACGCAGTATTGTGCAACGAATGATGCTGACTAAAAGTCAGACGGCTAAGCTTAGTAGATGTGAACAAATGCTGAATAAAGTGTGTGCATGCAAGGAGACACTGTGACACATACCCTCTCAGCATCGCGTTTTATAGAGCCCGATTGCGATGTGAATCTACCAAGTGCCATCTGCAGAAGGAGACCTAACCCTATCTCGAAAGTAATGCAAGAACACCAGTGCAACGAGAACAAGGAAATACCCACACACGCGTGTGCGGCGCTGAACTAGGCGCTCTATCTGCTGTACGAGAAAGAACGAGGCCTACAACTACTGACGTCACTATCAAACATCTCCTCTGCCATCCTTTACTCAATTAAGCTGAAGCGTCATTCGTATAATAGAGCGCTCTCCCTCTCTCTCAAACATATGTCTGCAACTGGTTTCTAGGGCTTGGCGTGGAACCTGCTATGAGAGAACGGCTAACGCCACGTGCAATACAAAGCACAATACCTCATAGTAGAGAAAGATGGCGATGATGATGACGATTTGAGGCAAAATCTTTGAAACGGGGCGATGGCAATTGACTAGTCACCTAGCCTGCTTGAATTACTCGGGTATGCAATACATGCCTTTCATTCTAGCAGTTTTGTATACATCTCTTTAATCTTTTTTCTCTTCATCGAAACTTGTCTATCTACCTTGTCTATCTATGCCTGTAACGGATTCGGTCATATCAATCTCTTCCCTGCTTTTTAAAATGCACCAATACTCTATGTCTCTTGCTTATATCGACTGCTTACCGGTTGATGCTTCCGTGCACTTTAAATCCGAATGCTTCTGGAATGTGCACGTTACCTACGTTTCTCAAAGGGTGAATCCCTTCGCATTCCATTAGGATGTGCTGAGTGGTCTGAGGATTTTTACTGCAGCACACACATGTCTAATCTCGCTGCGAATATTTGCTTCGGTATGTTTTTGTCCTTAGGCAAACAGCTCGAGCCCGATAGCAAGGCACTTCACTTCGTGTTATTATACAGATTTCCCTTCTAATTTCTTTCCTCTCAACCTTCTAAATCTCTATGGACCTTTTTTGTTTCCATTTTTTGTATCCAATTCACTGTATCGCTTTCTCTAACTTACTTTTGATGACTGCTGGTTGTCCTATTTACAGTTTCAACTACCCAGTACTTGGTCGCCAACTTTCTTGACCTCTTCCTCCATTCTGTGTCCACACTTTTCAGGTACAGATGCTTGTGCACTTTAGCCGCCCATTTACTTTGATCTGTGTTCTTGAGTTTTTCTTCATAACTATTTTGTTCTGTGCTTCTCTCACTCAAAAGAGGCCCAACTCATGTCACCCTGCACTGCCTCATCTGTGGTATTACCGTGGGCTCCTCAAAGCCAACCGATCTACTGGTCTGTGGTTAACTATCAACCCCGATAATATATTCAATTTTAAGCATAGAATGGCATTGCGAACGTTAACGTTAGGCACCATTACTCCTTTCCAGATTCAACGCACCACACTACACTTATTGTGGCCCCACAGTGCTCTGTTTTATTGTTGCCGCGTTCCGCTTCTCCTTTATTTTCAGATTATCTTAGTGGGTGCTTAAGTGAGTCTTTCCTTGGTATATGTATACGCCGATAGACTTGTATTGCTTGACTACGGGTATACCCTGCTGTTTAATTGACACAGCGTAATTACTCGTCTCTTCATTAAAGATCACCAATTTTGCATTTCTCAGTGCTAAACTTAAGGCCCAGATTGCCCGCTGCGTTACCGCACATATTCACAAGTCTCTGTAAATATATTGCATTGTCCGCTAGTACCACTATGTCGACCACATACATCAGTCCGGGGACCGTCTGTTGCACCGTATGTCCATTACACATGTAGGATAAATCAAACCTTAATTCGATGTTTTCCGGTAGTCTTTCTATGCGCTTTACATGAAGTGTGAACAAAAATGGAGACAGAGGACATCCTTGCGTCGGTACGTTGAGGATTTCCACCACTTTATTACATTTACGGCTTTCCTATTCAATTACTACTGGGTTGTATCTATATATCTCCCTTAGCACCTCAACGAAATCGTCATCTATGCCTTCGTGCTTGATAATATCCCATAAGCATTCCCTCTCTACGTTATCGTAGGCTCCCTAATTATCTAGAAATTCGCTCCATAGAGGTCTATTCTGAGCTACTGAAATCTATGTGCACTTAGTAGAAACATAATATCCTCTAAGCGTCTGCCTGGCCTGAACCCATTCTGTATTTCCCCCAGTACATCATTTTTCTCCATCTACTTCGACAGTTCTAATTTTATGGCTTGCGTTGCCATTCTATATATCCCTCACATTACTGTATCTGGCCGTACGAGATTGTTTTATCCTTATCATGTTTTCCTCTGTAGAAAAGGTTCATCTGGCTTTCAAGCCATCCAACGGGAATTTTATTCGTTCTAATCACTTGCTCTATGGCATTAGATAACAGTGACTTGCTCTTTGGATCGAAGTTTTTGATTAGCCTTATTGGCATTTGAACGGGTCCTGCGGCTGTGCTATTAGGAACATTTTCCTCTGCTTTTTTCTAGTAAAATTTTTCTGTGCTAAGTTTTGATTTGTCAGGCTTCTCTGTTCTTGGTGGATCTGTTCGAATCTGATCTACGCTTTCTTTTGTGCCGAAGTTATCCCTAATAACGTCTCTGGTGTACTGCAGCGCATCGTCTCCTTCGCAGATGTTACCGTCTTCCTCCATTATAGTCGTTTGCGAATTTTTGAATGGAGCTCTGTGTGCTCTTAGATATGGTTCCAGAATCTTTCTGGTACGTATTTGTCTCTTTTGCGAATGTTATGCACCCAACGGTTCACTTGCGCATTTAATTTTGTCTTCCACGAGCCTACTCGCCACCTTTCTTTTTCTCGGTATTTGTTTCATCTAAGGAGCAAGTCTTCACGTAATCCCAAATTTTTGGCTTCTCGATGATCCCCGGACGCCTCTTTTACGCCCTTCTATAGCTTGCTTTATTTCCTTGTTCCACCATTCACGTGGTTTCTCCTTTCCAATCCACCAGTTTTCTTGCCGTGTCTGTCATATTTCCTGCTGCATAACGCCTACCAGTTCCTTATATTCCCAGGCTATTGCAGGTAACGCCTGCATTTTCATCTCTATGTTTCTTGCGATCTCTGTTATTTGCTTTTCATTCATTTTTAGAAATCCTGATGCTATTGGTTCGTGTTTGGCGTTAGCATCTCTCCCAAATTTTAAGGTTAAACGTTTATTATAATATCCAGGCTATCTTTTTCATATTCATCATTTGGTCTAGTCGTTCGCAAACGTTTCTGAGACTAAGGCGTAATCGGTGCATGACTTCCTATTTCTGCATTGCCACGTTACCTGTCCATGACACGTATTCTCCCAGTTAACTACTATAAGTTTATATTCATCACAGATATGCAACACTAGAGAAATAATGTAATCAGTATATCTATGTAAATCTTTCTTGTGCGCTTTCTTATCTGCTACTAATACCAACTGGCCCGATTTATTGAACTCTGTATTATCGCTTCAGATGCAATTACTCAATTCTTTATTGTGATCTCTGCTATCACTAACTGTCCATAGGTAAGTTAGTCTAAGCCACGTCTTCTTGCCTTCCCATGTGCTGCTAATTCAAAGTTATCCTTACGCGTCTCTTATACCCTTTGCTTCCCCTTTCATACCTCGCCTAATTAATATGCCTACGCTTTTCCTTGACCCGCTCATTCCCTTGCAGCCCTCCCATACAATATTCGGAATAACAGGCGTCGGTGAAGCCGTGCACGCTAATAGCTTCGTCATGCAGCTGCGTTTGAATTTCCAGCCATTTTTCCTGCTTGCGACCACCCCATGTACAGAGTTTTACGGAATGATGAGAGATCGCCTGTGGCCGGTAGCATAATTCTTATCATTGAGCTTGGTTATTCGATGAGGCGGACATTACTAGCACGAGGAATCAAAGCACAAATACAACTAATCAACAAAAATTTACTAGTTAACCTCTTAGTTAATTACTTCAGGACACAACTTGCAACTTAGGAATTGTAGCCGGTGAGCTTGTCAGGCGTATCCACTTGGGATTAATTTCCAGAATGACACCAGTTTGGAGATATGCGCCATCAAACTCGCCGTAAAAATGCACTGTTGTTCCACATATTTTTTTACCAAAATACTGTTTGATACATTGAAGCACAATAGTAATTGGAACGCTCATATATTTCGTCCTACACTTTCGGAAATATTATCTCGAAATTGGTGTCATCTTAGAAATTCATTTCAAGTGAATGCGTCTTGCAAACTCACCGGATGCAATTCCTAAATTGCAATGTGTGTCGTAAAGTAATTAACTAAGAAGTTCATTATTCAATTTTTGTTAATTAGTTGAGTATGTGTTTCGATTTATCGTGCTACTAATGTCCGCCTCTTCGAATAATCCAGCTCAATGATACGAATTCTGCTGCCTGCCACAGGCGATTTTTATGAATTCCGTAAAGCTTAATTTTGAACACCCGGTATATGTAACCAATTTTGCAGTCTCTATTCTTATCCTTTGTGCGTCTTTTATTAACTCCTTGTGACATAATTCTGCCCCTTGGTCGTGTGTCGCGACATTCAGTTTGCGTCTTCCTTCCTGATTGCCTAGGGCGCGCCTAAAAGAACTACTGCCCATGCCGCGAATCGACGTCCTACCGGTGTTGCTACATTATCGCTAAAGTGCATCCCGTCCCGCACAATAGCGCCTTCGCAGCCTGCTGCGTGCACTTCTAGTTTGATGTCAATGACTATAAAATTCATGGCCTTAGCTAGCGTCCAGATTTCCCTGGTGACTGCATGCAAGCACAGCCTTTCGACCTCTGGCAGCATGCACACTGCGGTTTACACTTCATTTAAAACATTCCGCAGGTCGGTAACCCCTTCGGCTATTTGCTTCGCGATCCCTGTCCCCCTTCCTTGCAGAACGTCAATCACTTCGCCCAATAGCCCCACTAGGTGCCTCTTTTCCATTTTGTCCCACACCTATTGCTTGGATTGCGCTATTTATTCCTTAATTGGTTTCCCCAGAAGTGCGCTGATCTGGACTCGCTCACCTGAACCTACCCTGTCTGATATCACTGGTTCTATTTTTGGCATGTTTGAATTCCCAACAAAGACAACTCGAGGCTTTTCCTCCTCTTCGCCGCCGAAAGCTGCACCTGAGACGCCGATGCCCCCTCCCCCCTCCTTTTGTCATCCTCACCCTTCGCTTTGCTGTCCTCTGCGGTCGGCACGTCAGTGGTAGCCCCTTGGTTACTTTGACTGACGTGTCCGCCACTGCATTCTGGCGTGGTGGTTTCTGCTTCCTTGCCTGCTGTCGCTACGGAGCCAGCCCCGTTCACCATGCTTGCATCGAAGCGTTCACCATTGCCTTGCGAAATGGCGGCCCTCAGCTTTATTTCTACTTTGGCTAGCTTAACTTCTCGTATCTTCTGCTTCTGTTCCCTCTTGAGTTCCTTTTCTAGCTTTCCAACCCGCTGAGCTACCTTATCCTTCTCCTGCTCTAGGCTGTCTAGCCGCAACCCTATCACACACAACCTACAGATAAAATATGCACCATTCACTTCGCGTACTGGCTCAAACCGTGTTTCCTGTAACGCGTAGGAACGCACGGGTTACTCTTTGCAGGGGCCATCATCTCATACTAAGAAGGTGTGTTGCAAAATTAACTATACTTGTAGATATAAAGTACAATTATTCCTTACCTACTTCATCATCTTCATCATCAGCCTATATTTATGTCCACTGCAGGACGAAGGCCTCTGCCTGCGATCTCCCATTACCCCTGTCTTGCGCTAGCTGATTCCAACTTGCGCCGGCAAGTTTCCTAAGTTCATCACCCCACCTAGTTTTCTGCCGTCCTCGACTGCGCTTCCCGTCTCTTGGCATCCATTCTGTAGCTCCAATGGCCCACCGGTTATCCATCCTACGCATTACATAGCCTGCCCAGCTCCATTTTTTCCTCTTAATGGTTTCGCGGCAGCGGCCCGAGCGCTCATCGCGGCGCTGCACAAGAGAGAGAATGAGGTGCGCGCGCTCCGTCATTTTCATACTGCGGAACTACCGTGGCGCCCCCAGCGGAGTATGCAGCTTGAGCGGGAGATGGTTTCGCGGCAGCGGCCCGAGCGCTCATCGCGGCGTTGCACAGGAGAGAGAATGAGGCGCGCGCGCTCCGTCATTTTCATACCGCGGAACTACCGTGGCGCCCCCAGCGGAGTATGCAGCTTGAGCGGGAGATGGTTTCGCGGCAGCGGCCCGAGCGCTCATCGCGGCGTTGCACAGGAGAGAGAATGAGGCGCGCGCGCTACGTCATTTTCATACTGCGGAACTACCGTGGCGCCCCCAGCGGAGTATGCAGCTTGAGCGGGAGATGGTTTCGCGGCAGCGGCCCGAGCGCTCATCGCGGCGTTGCACAGGAGAGAGAATGAGGCGCGCGCGCTACGTCATTTTCATACTGCGGAACTACCGTGGCGCCCCCAGCGGAGTATGCAGCTTGAGCGGGAGATGGTTTCGCGGCAGCGGCCCGAGCGCTCATCGCGGCGCTTGCACAGGAGAGAGAATGAGGCGCTGCGCGCTACGTCATTTTCATACTGCGGAACTACCGTGGCGCCCCCAGCGGAGTATGCAGCTTGAGCGGGAGATGGTTTCGCGGCAGCGGCCCGAGCGCTCATCGCGGCGTTGCACAGGAGAGAGAATGAGGCGCGCGCGCTACGTCATTTTCATACTGCGGAACTACCGTGGCGCCCCCAGCGGAGTATGCAGCTTGAGCGGGAGATGGTTTCGCGGCAGCGGCCCGAGCGCTCATCGCGGCGCTGCACAGGAGAGAGAATGAGGCGCGCGCGCTACGTCATTTTCATACTGCGGAACTACCGTGGCGCCCCCAGCGGAGTATGCAGCTTGAGCGGGAGATGGTTTCGCGGCAGCGGCCCGAGCGCTCATCGCGGCGCTGCACACGAGAGAGAATGAGGCGCGCGCGCTCCGTCATTTTCATACCGCGGAACTACCGTGGCGGCCCCAGCGGAGTATGCAGCTTGAGCGGGAGACGGTTTCGCGGCAGCGGCCCGAGCGCTCATCGCGGCGCTGCACAGGAGAGAGAATGAGGCGCGCGTGCTCCGTCATTTTCATACTGCGGAACTACCGTGGCGCCCCCAGCGGAGTATGCAGCTTGAGCGGGAGATGGTTTCGCGGCAGCGGCCCGAGCGCTCATCGCGGCGCTGCACAGGAGAGAGAATGAGGCGCGCGCGCTACGTCATTTTCATACCGCGGAACTACCGTGGCGCCCCCAGCGGAGTATGCAGCTTGAGCGGGAGACTGGTTTCGCGGCAGCGGCCCGAGCGCTCATCGCGGCGCTGCACAAGAGAGAGAATGAGGCGCGCGCGCTACGTCATTTTCATATTGCGGAACTGCCGTGGCGCCCCCAGCGGAGTATGCAGCTTGAGCGGGAGATGGTTTCGCGGCAGCGGCCCGAGCGCTCATCGCGGCGCTGCACACGAGAGAGAATGAGGCGCGCGCGCTCCGTCATTTTCATACTGCGGAACTACCGTGGCGCCCCCAGTGGAGTATGCAGCTTGAGCGGGAGATGGTTTCGCGGCAGCGGCCCGAGCGCTCATCGCGGCGCTGCACAGGAGAGAGAATGAGGCGCGCGCGCTCCGTCATTTTCATACTGCGGAACTACCGTGGCGCCCCCAGCGGAGTATGCAGCTTGAGCGGGAGATGGTTTCGCGGCAGCGGCCCGAGCGCTCACGGCGACGCTGCACAGGAGAGAGAATGAGGCGCGCGCGCTCCATCATTTGCATACCGCGGAACTACCGTGGCGCCCCCAGCGGAGTATGCAGCTTGAGCGGGAGATGGTTTCGCGGCAGCTAAAGCCCCTTGATCTTGAAAGTAGCGACACTCTCCTCCGCGCGCGCGCTTTCCTCCTCAATTCTCCTCGCCCGCCGGCTGCGCGCGCTGCGCACGGCACGCTATTGCGCCTGGGCTCCCGCGGACGGGCCGCAGAATTCGATGGAGGCGCATTATTTTGGGCCAGTTGCGCGCCCCAGTGGCGTAGAATATTTTGAAAAACGGTGATAACAGCATGGAGAATGCTGAAGGCAACGTTTATGATGAGGTTGGTTTCATCTTAAAGCGGTATGAATGACACACACTGATGTAAAAGGAGCTTTGAGGCGAGTTCTATACTCCAGTTATTTTTTCTGCCACATGATACGCTGCTTTACTTTTTGCCTCTGATCTAGTATTGCTTGTGGCAGATCGCTCTATGTTTGGCAGTTTTTTCTTGTATGTGCACGCATGTGCACCGCAGGTATTATATTCAGTGTGCCTTCTTATAATGAATTACTGGCGAGAGCATTGTCCGTCCATGTGTTTGTCTCAATGTCAAAGTAGCTTTTGCGCTGTGGTTTCTGCATTGAATAGGACGGTTGCACAATTTCAGTGCGATGAAGCGGTGCCGGCAGCCACTCATCACCCACAATAACAGAAGCCGAGGAAAGGTATTTACAGATTATTCTTTAGGCGTCGGTGTCAATGAAGCTTAAAAAATACTCGGTATACCTATGGGAGAAGGCATTCTATATTTTAGGCAAAATATACGCCTCTGGAAAAGGTATTTTGATAGTTCACACCAACATACCGTTGAAATATGTAGTAGGATAGTTAAAATTGTGATTTTGATTAGACATCAGAAAAACATTTATCACACAAAAAACAAAAAGAATGGTCAGTAAGATGCTTTATTTTCGTGCATGCGCAAAAAACGTTATTTGACAAGGTACAGAAAACGTAGAAGAGTATCATATAATATTCAGAATGAGAAACAATGCTAGTGTACAAATATGTCATGCAGTACAGATGGCAGCTGAGAAAAAGACATGCCCAAGAAAACAACAGTAGTAACATTACGCCATGGCACAAACCTACACCGTTTAATACATGATAAAGCAGTATCAGTGCTGCCGAAAGTTGACGGGCAATTCGTTCTTGCGCTAAGAGCTTGTCCTTTCCAAAAAGCGGCTCTGTTGCGATCAAAACGACACTCCAGGTGTAAGAGATACCACGTTTTCTTTTGAGCCGAGCCACTATTTGCAAAGAATATGCCATGCGCGAATGCTTAGGAGATTCGTTTCATATTGGGCGCGCATGCTCAATCGAGTCCTTAATTTTAAGAGCTCTATAGTTGGATACAGCCCAAAAACGAAGTGGCAAACACCCCTCAAAGCGTGTCTTCCAACCAAGGGTATCGACCGTTTGTCATGACGTCATGCTTAATCCCCTAGCGTGACATCGCAGTTGGCTGGTACGAGCTTCTTCGAAATGCCATTAACCGCAACATCATTACTATTGGCCGCTGCCACTTACCGGATTGAAGTTAAATGAGTAAAACGTTTTGAGTTCTGTCCGAGTGTAGTTGATGAAAAGCGCAAGTGACATTTACAAAATAGCTGTATATATGCAGCGAACATTGGTGAGCTTGGCTTCATATGCCACACAAAAAGCTGGCTTAACTGGTATAAGTGGCGTAGCGAGTCTGACGCTTGACTGCTAAGCATTCTTCGAAGGCTTAGGTAAAGCATTCGACTTAATAGAGGCAGCTGGAGCCCCTTTACGTCTTTCATAGTCAGTTACCACCACATCACTTCATGGTAGACATTGCAACACGCATACCAATACTTTGCGCAAGCCATCACACTTTCCTTGCGGTATCGTAAAAACTGCATAGCCATCATCAGGCTTCTTGCTGCAGTTATATGCGCAGCAGCACGGCGTAGCGCCAGCAGACAGTGCTCGAAACAGCGTGCAATGTTAGCGCGCGACGTTCTCTATACGCCGAGCCAGCCGAGCTGAGGCGCAAAATGGCGCGAACGAAAAAGCAAAACACAAGGAAAACGCAAGCTCCGCTCGTTTCCAAGCGCAACGGCAGGGAGACCAATCATCGTGCAGGAAAACGCGCCCAAGGCCGTCTGTCGCGGAGGGGACTCGCGAGGGGCGAGGAGGAGGCGAGGAGGTCGCGCGCCGGCGGCAAAGTAGAAAGAGTGGCGGTACTTTCCTACATCAAGGGACTTTAGCGGCAGCGGCCCGAGCGCTCATCGCGGCGCTGCACAGGAGAGAGAATGAGACGCGCGCGCTACGTCATTTTCATATTGTGGAACTACCGTGGCGCCCCCAGCGGAGTATGCAGCTTGAGCGGGAGATGGTTTCGCGGCAGCGGCCCGAGCGCTCATCGCGGCGCTGCACAGGAGAGAGAATGAGGCGCGCGCGCTCCGTCATTTTCATACCGCGGAACTACCGTGGCGCCCCCAGCGGAGTATGCAGCTTGAGCGGGAGATGGTTTCGCGGCAGCGGCCCGAGCGCTCATCGCGGCGCTGCACAGGAGAGAGAATGAGACGCGCGCGCTACGTCATTTTCATATTGTGGAACTACCGTGGCGCCCCCAGCGGAGTACGCAGCTTGAGCGGGAGATGGTTTCGCGGCAGCGGCCCGAGCGCTCATCGCGGCGCTGCACAGGAGAGAGAATGAGACGCGCGCGCTACGTGATTTTCATATTGTGGAACTACCGTGGCGCCCCCAGCGGAGTATGCAGCTTGAGCGGGAGATGGTTTCGCGGCAGCGGCCCGAGCGCTCATCGCGGCGCTGCACAGGAGAGAGAATGAGACGCGCGCGCTACGTCATTTTCATATTGTGGAACTACCGTGGCGCCCCCAGCGGAGTATGCAGCTTGAGCGGGAGATGGTTTCGCGGCAGCGGCCCGAGCGCTCATCGCGGCGCTGCACAGGAGAGAGAATGAGGCGCGCGCGCTCCGTCATTTTCATACCGCGGAACTACTGTGGCGCCCCCAGCGGGGTATGCAGCTGTCGCACCACCTGTCGAGCGCGCCGCTCCGGATACCCAGAGGAGAGAAAGGGGGGAGTGTGGGAGAGGAGAGAGAGGGGGAGGGGACGCGTATGCGCTGTGGGGGTGTGGGACGCGGGACAACAGACAGAGCCGCCTACAAGACATGCATCGCATTTAAAAATAATGAAGTTCTACAGATTCGATGCACACTTAGTAATCTACGTGAAGATGTAGTGAAGCAGTTAAATAAATGCTAGACTAGACAATTTAATGTCATGCGTATATCTGTGTTACTATACAACGCATGATGTCATATATTGCTTATGTTATGCACCGCCAAGGTAATTAGGAGCTTTATTCTCAAGCAAATGCTTCTGCATACGTAATACACCGTTCACAAGGCGTAGGGAAATGGAAACCCCAATGCAGGCGGATACGCAGTGTGAGACGCTGACGCTGCAATGGAAACTGACGTGATCGAAATTGCACGCACAGTAACTAACTTCCATGGTAATCGGTGTCAACGCGGCTGAGGGCTCGCTTTTGTAAAGAAACGTGCAGTGGCTCTTTGTGTTTAAGACGTGATGGATAACGTACGTAAAGCGCACAATAATTACTTCTTGTAAGCTCCAAAATCAACAAATATCATGCGGCAGAAATCTGAACAATGTGCCATCAGTGATTAATATTCCTAGTAGAGAAACGATCTCAAGTCGGTCGCTTTGTTAGCGTTGCGGCAAAATCTAAGACTCCTACGCTGGGCACCTGGTTTGTATACATAGGGCGCTATAACGTAAAGATACATTCCAAACTGTTTTTATTCCCATCTCCTGACGTCAATGTTACTTAACCGCCGACGCCAGCATCGGGCGGTGACCCGAAGCGTTGTCTGAACAACCCAATCAAACACTCTCCTCGTTTATAGGAGGTCACCTTTGTTCGCTTTCAAAAAGAATAACATTGACTGCACTGAGAGGCGTTTGTTATCTAATTGGCTGACAAGAGACGAGAAGCACGCTCTAGGGGAGAGGGCTTCGATGGGGCCGAGTCAGCACAGTGAAAATAGATAACCGCACGAAGAGGGTGGTGCCGGCTTCTGCGATTAGTCCGCTTCGCCTTACATAGCTTGCGGTGGCTGGTCGAAAATCGCGGTGGCGCTAAAGGAATGCCGCTAAAACGGATCCTCAGCAAGGAAGAGTTGGCAGAGCAATGCCGTATACCTGCCGAAAGGGCTCGATAACGTTTTACTTCCACGCAAAAAGGTTTATCATGCGCAAATAAATAGATGCTCACTGGCAGGTGCGAGTAGCGAGGGCCAGAGCGAGCGGCGGGCAGCCATCTTCTATTCCTTTTGGAACGGGGCAGTCTCTGGCTATTCAGGAAAAAATTCAGTTTTGTTCGGCGTAATAATGCATTTTTTTTTCGCGTGCACGTCACTTTGACGCGGTGAGTTTTCGCGGTGTTGTGAGGTCGCGTGACCGACAGGCGAAGTGGGCGCAGCCCGAAAACATTGGACCAATAGCAGAGGGCTAATGGTGAAAAGGCGTCAAATCAGGAATAATTATTTTTATTTTGTGTGGTTTAATCATACTTAATCAGTGTGTACACGTGATATGAGATGGGGAGCTATCGCGGTTTTCGTGACGTCGCATGACAGATCGGCGAAGTTGGGAGTGGCCCGAAAATGGTTTCACCAATCGTGGGGGGCTGATTGCAGAATTGGAATATAAAACTTTGGAATAGTTTCACGCTATAGCGTCCGTATTTACAAATGTTGTACAGCTAAGCTGTTCATGGCTAGGGTTCCATGCATTCTTGTTATGCGTGTGGCGAAAATGCGGGCCGGTCTTGGTGAGAGTCCACGCGCAATGGCACATATCCCTGCGAGCTCCGGGGGGTGGGCTCCGGGACCTGCAACGTGCCCTTGAGCCACCCTACCTGGGAACCAAAGAGGTCCCAGGAGGACAAGGGTAGTTTATTCACTCTGTGGAGGTGGATAACCAGTGAAGCTGTTTAGGAGACGACACAAAGGTGACACAGAATTTTGCACAACTGTACGAACACATTTATTGTCTTGATCGGTGGTCATCGTGACGCACACAGATTTTCGTATGGCCTTGGTTAATATTATATTAATACCATATTCGCATATTCGCGTATAGTCCGTACTTCCGCGGAGCAAAGCTGCTACGAAGAGCCATGGCAGGAACGGAGGCGAGAATGCAATTATCGTTGGCTGGCGGCAAACATCAGCGATGAAGATCGTGCACAAAACGCCAAGCGCATGCAGGACGTCGCTCTTAGGCGCGTTGCTCCTTGGGAATCCGGAGTATACGGGGCCTCCCCATTACGACGACAGAAGAGGAGTGAAATTCAAAATGGAGAACGGCAATTTGTCTTTCTGGTTTTTTATATGCATTCGTGTGGACGACGGGGCCGCAGCCCCGAGGTCACCGGTGTGCCATTTTTGAGGAGAAATCGGCGAGAAAACACTGTCTCATTATGAGCGCCGATGCCGTTACGGTGACGTGACGGGGCGTTTGACGGCTGTGTGAATCCGGCCTTACATCTTGTCCTATATCGTGTTTAACGTCTAGAGCCGCTTTTAAACGCCTCTGCCGTTAGAAAAGTGAGCCCGCTGCCACGCTAGCACGAATTACCGTCGAAATGCGCTACGGCACGTTTTCTCTCTCTTCTTTGTGCAGGTTCCTAGCTCGCACATGAGATGACGGGAAGAAATCTATGTGTGATAAGCAGCTCCGTATTTTTTTGCAGTGATAAGCGTATGTGTGATAAGCAGCTCCGTGGCTAAAACCACGGTATGACTATGAGGCACGCCCTAGTGGGGGACTCCGGAATAGTTTTGACCACCTGGGGTTCTTTAACGTCCACCTAAATCTAAGTACACAGGTGTTTGCGCATTTCACCCCAATCGAAATGCGGCCGCCGTGGCCGGGATTCGATCCCGCGACCTCGTGCTTTGGAGCCCAACACCATAGTCACTAAGCAACCGCGGCGGGTTGCAGCTCTGTATGCATATTAACCACTGTATTCTGTAGCTAGTCTGCGACCTCGTGGAATGCGGTGGCAGAAGAGCGTTCTCGGGATAGATCTGCCACTCCACCGTATCTTTAACGTGACAAACTGGATCCTTCGTGCGTATGTCCGACGTAAGCTTACACAGTTTGTATAGAAAAAGCCGGGGAATTTAGCTTAGTCCATGCGCAGAATAATGGGTATTTAGAGCGCAATGAGGAGGATACTGTGTAAATAGTGTCTAAGACCTTCATGAGTTTACAATACAACAGATTAGGCTGTTGGGCTAGTTAGCACTGCAATATGTGATGTGTAGCGCAAACAGAGCACGCTAGATGACAAAGAAAGCGAAGACACGGCGCCGTACCTTCACCTTCTCAGTTATCTAGCGTGCCCTGTTCGCGCTACATGTTACGCAATTGTGACAACACAAGTCGGAGTTAAGTCACTAAAGGACAGAACCAGAAGGCGCTCCTAAGCAACAAAGAAAGAGTAAAAGAAAATGATGGGGCAACAGCTAGCATCCCACACCTCAACCAGAGTGTTACGTGTGGAAAGACACAGACGAAAGAGGCTATTTCGCTATTTACACTGGAGCCAGACAGCCAGGCCGACACTCGCTCGTGCCCAAAAGCCCAGACACACTTCATCGTCTTTCTCGCGGCGGCTCGTCTCTTGAGCATCCCGCGATGATATCGTAATAATATTGTTACGTAGGAAGACGCAGACGAAAAGCTATATACAAGTATATTTACAAAGAAATGCGCCGCACTTGGCCAAGAAGCCACAGCCCGCAGTAGCCTCTAATCTTCGTCGTCGTCTTCACACTGCTCGCCTCTTCGTCAAGGCAAATACTGTTCCGTAGCAATATTATCAAGCCTCAGATATCAGATATACTTGGCAACGAGACACCTACTCAAGAGCAAATAAAGGACATTCATACGGAATTCAAGTCCGAGTTAAGCCACCAAAAGACAGAAGAAGAAGGCGCCCCTAAGCAACAAAGAAAGAGTAAAAGAAAAAGATGGGGAAACAGCTAGCATGATATTAACAAGCCTCAGATATCAGATATACTTGGCAACGTCAGGCCTACTCAAGAGCAATTAAAGGACTTTCAAAATCTGAACATTGCAAAGATTGAAGAACCATATAGTTTAGGAAGCACGTAAGTTAAACTAGTGCCTTGGTTATCTGCATTCCGTTTCGCGTCCATTGCAGTGTACTTCAGCAATGTGTGACCTGAATGCAGTAGCGGCAGCTACATTGGTGTCGCATAAACACAGTTTCTGTAGATATTTGTATTTATTTTTGCGCTTGTGACTTAGGAGTGGTTGCCTTTTGCTTCTCGTGGTTCCCAAACCCATAGATTGAACAATTTATAGCAGCCGGCGCGACAATCCTTTACAAGGTAGATCTCACTGGCGTCTAACAAGTACCCTTTCCACAGAAGGACATCCTCGCGACAGCCGTAAATAACTAATTCCATCGTTTTCACTGAAGAGATTGAAGAGCGTTTTCGTTGTGAAGCCTGGGATGCCCTTCGACCGGTTACTAGCAAGGCGCTGGCAACAACTTTGAACATTTTATTGATCCGCTCACCGATGAACGGCGTTTCATTTTTCTATACAACACCAGCAGAAGCGGCAAGACAAGTGTCCCGCCGTATGACCCAGACAGAGCTCCCGTTCCCACCGGACGATTTCCAGCTGGCGGCAAGACCGGTGACAGGTAAAAGTACGTCACGTGACAGAAAAAGTCCACGTCATGCCGATCATTCCGAGAGGAATTTTCGTCGCCAGAAAAAAAAGAAAGCGTCGCTTGTCGCAAGCCAGTCGAATTCGAGATTACGAGAGAACGGAGGGACCGAAACTGCTCTTGGTTGCGAGCATCCGATTAGCCGTTTTGAAAAATCGCGCAGGCATGGCCGGCTGCATCGTTGTATCAGGTATATTTGCTGGTTTGATTTTTTCTTCTTTTTTTTTAATTGATGTCGTGTTTCGTGTAAAGTGAAGTGTGCACATTAAGTGTAGTGCATGGGGGTTAGGCGCAATAAAATAGCTGTGGATTAAGCGCGCATGTGAGTTTGTTGTGCTGGTACCAGCCAAATCGGATTTTGACTGTGAGTACGTAGCATTTATTGCTATTATTGCTTTGGCGAGAATTAGCGTTACCATTTTGTCTTATTGCAAAGATCATTGGTCCGCAAATAAGAACGCCATGTATCCTGCGCTGCGTAGGTAGGTATGGTGCGATTCAACTGGTGAGCGCGATCAATGTCTTACCCAGTCATGCACTATCTGTAGATTTCAGCGCGGTCGACATGGTGCTGCTGGCTAGCATGCCGTCATTGTAGCTGTAGTGTGAGTTTTTGCGAAAGAAACGAAACGCGAGTGTCAGTCGTAATCTTTATGGGAGATGGTCCTGGTATTTGTCATGTAATATACGGTGCGTTAGTTAGTATTAGCTAAGCGCGTCAATGGAAAAAAAAGGTAAAAAACTGGATAAAACACTGTGCAAGATACAATTGTAAAACATGCGGTGTTACAATTTCAGAGTTCTGGCTGCCGACCATCATCGGCCTTAAGATCTTATCATGCATCATTTATTTGTAATATTTTTTTCTTGAACAGCTTGGTTAAACTCAGCTGGGACACCCTATAATACTGTCTGCATATGCTGTGTGCACACAGCGTATTTGTTAATTACTTTTCGGATACACATGTGTACCAAATGGTCTTGCACTAACCATAAATACGCCACAATACTAGCGAGAAGTGACCTGTACCGCTCTTTTATAGTAATGCCTACCGCTCAATTCTATGCCAGTCTTATCATCTAACGCTCACGGCCGGCTGATATCGTAGATAACTGCGGCGGAGCGTCCCTCTGACCACTGACGAATCACGAAAAGCGCGAAAATACATTAGCATGGGAAAATTCATGGCTACCAAATCGTGTTCCTGGAGAGCTTCCAGGCATGCAAAACGCATCTCGGGAGAGTTGGTGAGACCGCAATCAACATAGCGTCGCGTGGGACGAGAGCTCCAATGTGAGCACGCCCATTCTATCGTGGACTGGATCCCACCTACTCAGGCGATAGAAAGTTTCGCAGTAGGAACTAGAGCACTGCACGGGCCGGATTTTTCGGCCCGAGCCCGGCCCAGGCCCGCCTTACAAGGCCCGAGCCCAGCCCGGGCCCGTAATACAGAGCCCGAGCCCGGCCCGGGCCCGGGCGTTCATTACTAAGCTTAGCTAGGAGCCCGCGTGTGCATGACCAGGCCCGGCTTGTAAGAGAAAAAAAAATATTTTTTTTTACTTACAGATTGTACCGTATCTTTCAGCCTACGTTCTCGAGGTTTAATCAGCTGCAGTATATAAGCAATAAAAGGCCGAAATCTTTGTTTCTCCCACGGGAACATCAGTAATCCGGCCCATTGCCTGTGCTGCTATTTTTCCGCTGGTGCCCATGCACTTACCTTGATTTGTACAATATGGTTCTATGATGTCATTTAGTATGCAAATATACAGGGTGTTTCATTTTAGCTGAACCAAAATTTTTAAAATTGCCTGTTGCAGATTGCACAATTATACAATAATCCTTGATCTAAACTACTCGATGAGGCGGTCATTACTTCCACGAGAAAACAACGTCTAATTGAATAATTAACACAATTACGCGAATTAACTTTTTCATTAATTATTTTACGGCACATATTTCAATCTACGAATTATAGCCGCTGAGTTCGCAGGCGTATCCGCTTGGAACGAATTCTCAGGACAGAACCAGTTTCGAGATAATAATTTTCAAAGTGTCCGCCGAAATCAATCAAATCAAATCAATTTATTCTCCAATTTACTTGCTTGAAGGTCATTTTGGACTAAAAGCTACATACGTACCTTGACGTGACCCAAAACACCAGGCAAGGCAACAGTACGTAAGCGAACAGTGAGCGCACATGTACAATAATTCACATATATTTCCAGCTGTCGCTGGAATTCCTCACGGATGAAATAGCTATGAACGGAAAAACAGAGAATATTTCCGTCACGGCGAGTTAAGAGAATTGGGAAAAGTTTTAACAGAATGCATTTCAAACAACACTACAACAGCGATCATCATCATCATCATCATCATCAGCCTAATA